>NC_064851.1:31149918-31439918 GCF_024139225.1 Suncus etruscus | reverse complement strand
AAAGAAAGAAAGAAAGAAAGAAAGAAAGAAAGAAAGAAAGAAAGAAAGAAAGAAAAGAGAAAGAAGAAAGAAAGAAAGAAAAAAGAAAAAAGAAAGAGAGAGAGAAAGAAGGAAAGAGAGAGAAAGAAGGAAAGAAAGAAAGAAGGAAAGAAGGAAGGAAGGAAGGAAGGAAGGAAGGAAGGAAGGAAGGAAGGAAGGAAGGAAGGAAGGAAGGAAGGAAGGAAGGAAGGAAGGAAGGAAGGAAGGAAGGAAGGAAAGAAGAAAACTCACTGAAAAAAATAAACAAGCAAGAAACAACAAAAATACCTTTTTTAACCAAAAGCTTTGAGGGATAGTTAAATCTAAAGTATAAAGTTGGGTTCTGATGCATGCCAAATGGAGCTAACTCATGCAGGAATAGTGCTAGGTGGCCATTCAGGCTTTGTGAGAGACATTTTCTTCCACAGCAAAAAACCATAATGCTTAAAAAGATATTTTTTAAAATAGCAAAACTATTTACTTTGCATTATGCATTTTGACTTAGTCCCAATATATTCAGTTTTTAAATATCCTTTTGCTGTAGTGGAAGCAAAGACAGAATGAGCAACAGTTGTTCTTTGCAGAGACCCCTTTGAAAACTCCTCAAAATTCAGTAGAGCAACTTAAAAGAGCAAGTTATGTGGTTACTTTTTTTTAAAAGATAGAGATTATCTGAAGTTCCTTTAACCATATTCAAGACGTACAAATTATACAATATATGAATCTGAATAAAGCTAGTTTCTTTCAAGATTGGTGAATACAAAGAGTTATATCTATCTTTTTATGTGTTAGAACAGAGATTTTCTAATAAATAGCCAACATTTATTTTTAAACTATTCAACAGCATTGCATTTAATAACACATACTCAAGATGTTAAAAATATTCTATTTAACAATAGTTCTTGAATCAACAATAGTTTTATTGTTAATCAAACACATTTATCCTACACTTTAATTTTCTTTGACCTTTTTTTTCAATATCTTAGATATTTCCAAGAAAGTATGAATTTGTCTTTTCTCTTGATGTCAAATTATTTTGTATGCCTGAATTATAGGTTGAAGAAGGCTAAGGGTATGTTAGTTCATTTTTTGCATTTTTATATAAAAGCTATTGAAAGTTATTGTATGGTTAGAGTCTGTGATGCTTTTGAGTCTTACTCCCAAGCTACTTTGAAGTATTATAAACTTGAGAAAAGCATAAATGTGTGCATGTATCCAATTAGCTAACTCAATGTTTCAAAATTCTAGACTAGCTTCAATATATCTATAGAGAGACAATATATTTAAGAATAAGAATTATATTGCATGTATGTTCAAGATATATACTCACTAAGCATCCCCAGAATTTAACTGTTAAGATAATTGGATTTTTATATTTGTACAATTTTGACTTCTTGTATCCTTAATCCCAAGTATTTTAATTAAGGATTCCAGTGTTTTCCTTATAAACTTGCTCTAAATTGATCTAGTTCATCTAGCTAAACTGCCCGTGTGTACTTCATAGCTAAACTTTAGTGTTTGTTTTTAGACATTATGAAATGGCACTACCATTAACCTTTCCAAGTTTGATGGTAAAGTGTCTTTCTTTAAGGCATTTTAATGCACTGAAAAAAAATCATTTGTAAAGGATATTGAAGAAAGTATTGTCCCTCTAATTTCAAGACCATAATTTTCCATTCTGAGAATAAATAGGACACATTTAAAACCAAAAATTTTTTTTTTTGCTGGCAAAGGAGTGGAATGTTCAATCTGAAAACATAAAAGGTTAATTAATAAATTTTTTTACTCTGAAGGTTCTGAGAAAATATGATAGGTGGAAGGAAAGAAGACAGAAGTAAAATGAGAAATGTAGCAGCAGAAATAAAAAAAAAAACATAAAAGTGAAATGTAGTACAGGGAATTGTTTATCATTATCCTCAGAATAGATAAATCTCTTTTTTAACCAAAATATTAAGTCATCTGAAATGTTCCAACAAGATCAGAATATAAAACTGATTTTCATTCTTGAATTTCAAAATTAGCATTTCATGAGCTTCTGCACCCACATGGTTGGTGAATCTTCCCTTGCTAACATTAGTTATCAAGACACTTGGCGTTTTCTCACAGCAGGCATGAGTCACAACACAGATACCTCTCTCCTCAAAATAAATGTATATTGAACTTGGAATAAAACTGCCTCTTTCATCTCAATATCAAATGTGTGTGCACTTCTTTCATTTTTGTCTATTGTTACATCATCTTCAAATATTAGTTTTTTCTTTGATGCCATCCAGGTAGAAAAGAAAAGTCATCGATTTGCCTTGGAAAACATGAAAAGAATTGAGGAAAAGGTAATACTTGATACATTGAGGTTTATGCAGGATCCTTCTTTTACATGGCATTTATACCTTCTTTTAGTCAACATTTCTAGGAAATAATAAGTTCTAAGAATTCATAAAATAAACATAACGACTGGGATAAAACTAAACTTTCCTATATAAAATAATCTTTATTTCCTTAAGAGATGCTTGGGGCCAGAGAGCTTGCTTTATATATGACTGACCCAAGTTCAACCCTCACCATCCTATATGGTCCTCGATCCAGCCAGGAGTAATTCCAGAGTGAAAAGCCAGGTAAAACCCCTAAGAACACCCAAGTGTGGCCCAAAAAGCAAAACAGAAAGCTGATTTCAGAAAGAGTATATGGAAACTATAGAGTAAGCATATATTCTTGTTTGATATAAATATTGTGATTATTATATATTAGAATCTAATATATAGATATAATAATTATATCATCATAGTCTAATAACTAATTAGATGATTATTAGACATAGTAACTATCTGTTATTATAATAGTCATATTTCTTACTTATCTATCTTGGACCTACTCAAGAATCTATCCAATAAGTGAAATAGTATGAGTATTTTCAATTTTCAGTTTAACGATTAGAAAACTAAAATAGGTAGCAAAGAACAATTTGTATTCTACACTGAAAACCATTAGCACTATTATAATAATAAAAGGAATCTCCTGCATTTTTATTCAAAATTATTTTATTTATTCATTTTCTTAATATCATTTATTAAATATCTATGATGTTACAGACACTGCATGGGACTCCAAGAATGCTACTCCTTTTATCCTGTTACTAAATATGTACCAAAAAAAAAAAACAACAACAATATGTACTATAGAAATACTATACATGTAAAGTACATTACCAGTAATCAGAATAACAAAAGCATAAACATAACTTAAAGGTACCTGACTAAAAATACCTATCGTTATCATTTTTATATGACTAAAAGCACAATATAAATAATTCTATTTAATTTTACTTTCTATGTACTCTAAAAGAATCAGAATTATCAACAGCTTCTTCATTATTTCATTTTTTTCCTTAATGTCTAGAACTAGTGGTACTTAGGAAATCTCTTTTGAGAGAATAATGCAATAGTTTTACTTTATCCACTGTTCATAGTACTGGTTCACGATAGTTCTTAACATCACCAGCCCCACTCAGAGATAACACACAGAATGATTTATTCTTTCACTTCCCATACTTCATTTAGCCTCAGGACACTTTCCATCCTCAAATCTTTCTCCTAGAACCACATTTCAAGATTCTGTTCTATAGTTAAATGTTAAATTATAACAGTATTTATGATAGAAAAATATTTATATTGTATTTTATTATGTAACTTTAAAAAAATTCAGGCTCTTTAAATTCCTACAAGAATTTCAAATGAAAAATGAGAATAAATGTCAGAGAGAGAAATGTTCTTCCATCCAACTCCAATCACAATTTACAAAGCACTGTATTATGATTAATCTGATTCTGCCTTTGTTGAATATTCAAATGAATAAACCATTTGGAAATCAATATGCACTACCTCAGAAATTAGTTATTCTTTTTTTTAAAATAACAACTTCCCTATTTTTTAATTCTTCATTTTATGCTAAAATGTTATAATTCTTTATTGTGTAAGAGAAAAATTAAAATGCTCTTGATTTGGAATGAAGAAATATATACTTCATATAGTTAAATAATTAATTGTGCTGTTCAGGTATACATATAATTAACAATCTGGACAAATTGTAAAAATAAATAGACACATTCTAACCTAGAAGACATATCAGAATAGTCATTATAATAAAATCTGGGTCAAAAGTAAATATAACAAATTTTCTTTATATGAAAAAGTCATCACTAGCATAAAAAAAGAATTTTGAGATAGCAAAGCCTAAATTACAAAAAGGATTAGAGTTTTATTTCTATTTTCTAAACATTAATGAAAATGGCCACTAAACAGTAGACTGCATATTCAGGCTCTTTATATGTCATTAAAACCAAGGGATTGGTTCTTGTTGAAAGTGTCAGAAGTAAAATGTTACACAAGCTCCATTGATAAAGAAACAAGTAAGTTTATCCCCTTTTTTATTTTTTATATCATTGTATAAACAACTTGATTACAAACATGATTGTGGTTGGGTTTCAATCATGTAAAGAACACCCCCCCTTCATCAGTGCAACATTCCCATCACCAATGTCCCAAATATCCCTCCTCCCCACCCCACCCCTGCCTGTGCTCTAGACAGGCTTTCCACTTCTCTCATTCATTCACATTATTATAATAGTTCTCAATGGAGTTATTTCTCTAACTGCACTCATTACTCTTTGTGGTGAGCTTCATGTAATGAGCTGGAACTTCCAGCCCTCCTCTCTTTTGTCTCTGAAAATTATTGCAAGAATGTCTTTTACTTTTCTTAAAACCCATAGATGAGTGAGACTATTCTGAGTCTATCTCTCCTTCTGACTTATTTCACTTGGCATAATAGGTTCCATGTACATGGCTTCTCCACCTTCTTAACTGTCCATGAACAAAATTCAAGAAGAAAATTATTCTCTTAAAGACAGAGTTACAGTGTGGAAAGAAGTTGAATCCTTAAATGTGGGAAGTTGAGTGTTAATTCAATCATACGATTTTTACTTTATTTATAAGAGAAAAATAAACTTCTATCATATTAACCCCTTGAGAATTTAAACCGATTCACTTAGGCAAGTAGCAGTATCTTAAAAAGGAAATTAATAAAATTCTCTATTCTTTTTTATCTTTATTTGAACATTGTGATAACAAACATGACTGTAGTTGGGTTTCAGTCAATAAAAGAACACCCCCCTTCACCAGTGCAATATTTCCATCACCAATGCCCCCCCATATCCCTCCTTCCACACCCTCTGCCTATATTCAAGACAGACATTCTACTTCTCTCTCATTAACATTGTCATGGTAGTTGTTAGAGTATGATTTCTCTAACTGCACTGAACCCTCTTTGAAATGAGCTTCATATCGTGAGTCAGTCCTTCCTTCCCTCATCTTTGGGCATTATTAAAATAATGTCTTTTATTTTTCTTAAAACCTATAGATAAGTGAGTTAATTCTGTCTCTCTATCCCTCTGACTTGTTTCATTCAACATAATAGTTTCCATGTTCCCATGTATAGAAGAATTTCATTATTTCATCTCTCCTGACGGCTGCATAATATTCCATTGTATAAATGTACCACAGTTTCTTTAGCCATTCATCTGTTGAAGGGCATCTTGGTTGTTTCCAAAGTCTGGTTATTGTTAATAGAGCTTCTATGAATACATGTGTGAGGAAGTGGTTTTTGTATTGTATTTTTATATTCCTAGGGTATATCCCTAGGAGTGGTATAGTTGGATCATATGGGAGCTCAATTTTCAGGTTTTTGAGGAATCTCCATATTGTTTTTCATAAGTGCTGGACCTGATAGTCTTCCCACCATGAATGAGAGTTTCTTTCTCCCTACATCCCCACCAGTACTTGTTCTTGGTCTTTGTGATGTTTACCAGTCTCTGTGGCTTGAGATGGTACCTCATTGTTGTTTTGGTTTGCATCTCCCTGATAATTAGTGATATGGAACATTTTTTCATAGGCCTTTTGGCCACAAAATGCTCCACTCTAAAATAAAATTAAGAGAGACAATCATTTGTTCACTTTGTATCTTAGTATATTGGTATTTCAAAACAGAATACCAGAGTTTGGGTGGCTTATTAATACCAGAAATTTACCAATCACTGTTCTGGAGGCTAAGTCCAAAATCCAGGGTATGGGCTATTTGGTGTCTGGTAAAGGCCTACTTTTTTGGTTCATATATTGCTGTAATCTCATAGTGTTCTATGAAATACTAAGGTTTCATAGCAATCTAAATGAGAGATTAACCAAAATAAAGATTAAAAAAAAACTCTAATCATGAGGAATCCACTTTTACAGCCTAATCAAAACTTAAAGGGCCCACTCCTATTCCTATAAAACTCATATTGGGATTAGACTTTCATTCTAAAAATGTTGAGAAGTACACTTATTTTGTAACACTGAAGAAGCTGGTAGCTTGTCACTTAAGGTCTACATAACTTATTTTAGAAATTGTTTGTTTTATATAACTTTAATACAGCTTAGTCTGACTTCAATATTTCTCTAACAGGAAATATAGCAGGATATATTCATGATGAAATTCTTGTAGGAATTAAAGATGTGACCATTTAAAAAATAGTTCTAAAATATGTGCAATTTAGCATCACATGGGATATTGTGACAAGACTGAATGAAATGGATGCTTCATCTAGAATAATGCACCCAACCCAAGTCACGTTCAGGTTGGAAGGAAGGATACATAGCTTCAGGATAAGCAACAGCTCAGAAACTTTATAGATGCAAAACCAGTCTTAAAGGAAAAACTGAAAGGATTACTTTAAGACAAGACAGACCAACAGATCCACCAAACTTATACACAAAGATGTCATTAAATCCCATAACAATCATCTCCCTCAATGTCAATGGACTAAGTGCACCAGTTAAGAGACACAGAGTGGCAAAATGGATCAAAAAAGTGAATCCAACCTTCTGCTGCCTCAAGAAACACACCTTAATAGAAAGGACAAACATAGACTCAAAATCAAAGGCTGAAGGAAAATCATCCAAGCAAGCAATTTAGTACCACAAGTTTTGGAAACTGCTATTTTAGCAGTTCCTAGTTTTTAAGGGTGCCATGAATATACATTTCAGAGATGATTCTTTTACATGCATCTGAAAAGGTTGTTTTGAAATGCTGTGACCGTTCTCATGTTGAGCCACATTTTAAGTGGGCCTTTTCTCTGGTGTTCCCAAAATCAGCAAATTCATGTCCCTAGTATATTGCAAAATATAGCACTTGCTTTAGTTGTTAACGGTATATAGACCAAAATATAATATAATATAAATAATATAATATAGTATTATAAAATGTTAGCTAAAACAATTTGAGCTTAAGTATTTCTAATGAATCAAAAGTGACTCGAAGAAATTTATATTACTTCTTATTAATTTGATTTGAAAAACTGTGGAAATAATAAAACTGTGTCTACTAAATCTCTGAAATAATTAAACTGTGTCTACTAAATCTCTGTAAAAGAATATATTTTTAATGAGAGTACTTTGTAACAAATAATAATGCAAATCCTTTGAGAAATTCTGTAATATTATAAGCTATGATAACAAAGCAAAGGCTGTTTACCACTCCCCATGCTGTGTACATTCTTGTTTGATTACACTAACTCAAAAACAAATAATTAAATAACAGTTATGTTAGCCTTCTCAATCCTTGTAAACAGCTCTTTGATAAATGAAGGGCAAATGCAGAGTAAAAAAAATCACTCTGCTTAATATATCAACCATGTCTTTATTATTTTACAAATGCTCAGATTCCTGTTTTTAAAACCCTTTCAAAGAATCCCTGAAAAAGGAAAATGTTTCTTTAGATACTTTGCTTGAAGCATTTGTAATGTTTAGTACACTTAAAGAAGAAAATGCCCTGTTAAGAACTTATCATGAAAAAGGAGCAGGTAGACCACCTTTCATCTCATGTGAAGATCAGAAATAGGATTTAGAATTCAATTTATTACAATACCTTGAAGGAATTATTACACTTTGGTATTAAAACTAAGTTTCATTAGAAAGGCTGAGTTAAAAGAATCATAAAAATTAGGATCTCTTAATATTCATCTAAATATTTTAATATGTTCATTCAAATAATATTTGGGTAATTTAATTTCTAATCATGATATGTGGTAAAAATTATATTTAAGTCTTTAAATTGGGGAAAATAGGAAGGAAAGATTGTTTTCTTAATACATTTGACCTTATCAAGCATTCAACCCATCTGTTTGGAGAGTTTCCTTCTTTCTGCAATTGCTTTAAAAGGAAATTGTAGAGAATTATTTTGCTCTACCCATGCTAATTCAAGTATGAACTTGAAGTAAAAGAGGTTTTTTTTCTGATGTGAACTGAATACTTTTTGTTAACATGATTTGACATCAACCTTCACAGTGACAAATCTCAATGGTGTCCTTTTTCCTTTCAGAGTCTTATTATTACAAGTCAAGTGCATAGAGGAATCTCAGACCTCTATTTTATCCTATCTCTTCTTTCTTTTTTCCTTAATAATGACCTAATATCACATGGGGCTACATATCATCAAATGCAAGGTGACTTCTAGCTTCAAAACTTCTCCCAAAATTTCAGAATCAAATAATATGCCCCTAGTTATCTTCTCTATTTGAATGCCACACTGAATAAGTTCCTCAAATTTATCATAGTGGAAAGATAAAGAAAAACAAAACAAAAACAAGATACCACCAGAACAAAAAAAGGGGGGAAATCTCCCAGACTTATTTTTAAGTGAATTGAACTGTATATTCTCCCCCTCCTCTCCTAGCATCATGTAAGAAGACACTTTCTACCTTTTTCAAAAAAGTTTCTAAGGGAAATTATTTGCTCTTGTGGTGTGTGTGTGTGTGTGTGTGTGTGTGTGTGTGTGTGTGTGTGTGTGTGTGTGTGTGTGTGTGTGTGTGTGTGTGTGTAAACTGCAATATTTTGTTTCTAAGGAGACATTGCACTCTGAATATAGTATAAGACAACTTAGAATTAAGAAATGTGATTCCAATTGATCTTAATATTAATAAACTTCTCTCCTGCTGTAATCATCTAATTCTCCAGGAAAATATTAGTTAGTCAATTAATTGTTACTAACTTGGATATACATCTAAGTGCCAGACGAAACTGATGTTATGGACCTAAGCAAGAATCATTAATACAGCAATGTAATCCAATTGTCTTCTTATAGCAAATATTTTCCAGTACCCACATTCTCAAGTTCTTTACTAACTTTTGAAAGGCAAAATACTAGTTTAGCTAAACAGGATGTGTATCAATTCAAATGACCTTTATTTTAATCACGATAAAATACAAAATTAGGGGCCGGAGAGATAGCGTGGAGGTACAGCGGTTTGTCCTTGCATACAGAAGGTCAGTGGTTCGAATCCTGGCATCTCATATGGTCCCCCAAGTCTGCCCAGAGAGATTTCTGAGCATAAAGCCAGGTGTAACCCCTGAGCACTGCTGGATTTGACCCAAAAACCAAAATAATAATAATAATAATAATAATAAATAATATTAAATATAAAATTAAAGACAAGATAAATTAACATTTATCTAAAATTTTTAAATAATATTCTCTATTACAGCTTTTATACCCAAGTAATATATTTTAGCTCAATAGCACCAGTCGTTATTTTCTCTAAGTGTTGTAATAATGACAAAAGGCAGATGACTGCTAAATCAATGCTCACCTCCATCATTTGCATAAAGACCTATAAGTATTTGATTCAACTTTGCTCTAATGTTGAAAGACTACTGTTTAATTGACAAAAAGAAAGAATTGTGTTTGCATTGACATTAGATTTTGTTTTCCCATAATTGACAGGTACAACCTTGTATCACAGCCTTCTAAGGAAAGGACTCAGGAAAGACAGGACAACATTGCTGCAGTCGTAAAGGCAAGAGTGTCTGTGACATTAATGGCTGCACAACTTTTGTACACATAAGGTTATTACTCTTTTAGCTTTTAATAAGTTCATGAAAAATAAACAGCCTTGGAGAAATGAATTTTTCTGGAGTAAACAATGAAAGGAGCTATTAACCTAACACAGCAGGAAATATATTGACCACAGTTAGAAATTTATTTTCGGAGAATACAATGCACAGAATTTACTAATACTAATATCTCATTTTAAAATTAAGGAGAGTTAAAAAATATACAAAAAAATGGTCCAATTGGATTGCTGCTGTATATTCTGCAGAGACAGCAAACCGAAAATGCACAGATGTATTCACCTGTGACTACAGAGTATGTGTTATTTTACATTACATGGTTCCTCTCTCTTTATATATACACACATATATATGTATTTATACTATATATATATCATTGTCCTTTTTAAATGTCTCAGAGTGTGTAGAGGGAGCAAAATATTCAATTACTTTTTAATGTCCCAAAATCACTCTCAGCAAAACAAAATCAATGCAATTGCCAAGAGTCCTCTTTGTAGGATCAGCTAAGTTAATTCAAGATTTGTCTCCCTCCCTCAGGTAACATTGGTTTGAACATTGTTTGCTAAGCTTAACCCATGGCAAAGATTGAATCCTGTGCTTTCAAGAATAAATAATGTTAAAGATAAGCAGTAAAAATATATCAAATTCTACAAAAGGTAGCAAATAGATTACTAGAAGATTATAAAACCAACTTACAGGGATATCCAGAACTTCATACCCTCAAATCCTTCCATAATTTTAGTGATAAGATGATAACTTTATAGAAAATCGACAAGATCTGACATGTTCCAGAAGTCTTATACATTTTTCCTTTTAAAAGCAGCAAAATAAAAAGAGCTGTATTCGCCTCACAAGAAATTCTCTGTGAACTTATTTTATAATATATAATATATGGGCCAAAATATTATTCATAAGCATATTTGATTCAAACATGCATTCATAGACCTTAAAATACATCTGAAGGTAACTCATATGATACATTTTCAGATTTAACAAGAGAGACAGTAGCTACCTCATTTCTGGATATCACTGGCATCCCCCCTCTATATGTTTGTCAAGGGAAATCAGGTTCTTCTCACCACGGATTCTACCTAAGATGCATTTATTCCAAATTCACTGCTATGCAGATCCAAATAAATTCTTAGACACTGTATTCTTGGGCTTACTCCTGGCTCTGAACTCAGTGATCTCTCCTGGAAGGTGTCAGAGAACCATATGGATAGAACCTCAGTTAATCAAGTGCAAAGCAATTGTGCTATTTGCTGTATGATTGCTTCAGCCTCCCAAAATTGAAAAAAAAAAATATTATAAAAAAATCTTTGGCACAATTTTAGATATCTGACTTAAATGCTTATTAAGGGTGAAAAATTATACTAGTATACATCCTGGAAGAAATGTTATAGTTTTGTTCATTCTTTTTTCCCTAATAAGAAAATTGATGCTTTTAGTCTAAAAATTTTTAAGAGCATATATACACTCTGACTTTAAACTCACTATTCTATTTTTGTACTATATATCCTATGTAAAAATATTGATAAATTTTTTATTTTTTATTGTAACAATTTTAGTGTGATAAATTTCCCCAAACTACACATTTGTAAGAGGGTGACAGTTTTTTAAAGTGAGACTGATCTGTCCCCTATTGAATCAATATATAGCACATATTTTCTCTCATAATAGAAAATTGATTATCTACATCAATTACTTAAACAGCAGCATTTTACTCATCTGTTGACCTGGTGGATTGGAAGACAATGATTTTAGAAAGCATAAATTCAAGCTCAGAATCCATTTTTTCAAACTAAATATCTTTGGTTAATTTATTTAACTTGTTCATTACTCAATTTTATAGCTATAAAACTGACATTACTTTATTTTAAAAAAACAATGGACAGAGTTGATGAGATAGATGTAAGACATTGAGTAATGTGGTTTATGGTGCATAACAGGTACTCAATAGATGTTGCCTAATAAACACATATAAGACCTATTTGTTTAGGTTTGTTTATAAGAAAGGGCAAGTCAAGATTGTAGAGAGAAGATAGCAAAAATAAGGTCAGTAAGACTACAATACAAAGGCAGAATAAACATAGAGAAAGATACAAATCTACAATCTTATTTCTTGACTTACTATTTATTATATACATTAATATTTATCTGAAACACTGAAATAAAAAAATCGTGGGTATAATTAAAGGTTCTACAAATAGGGGCCAGAGCGGTGGCATGGAGCGGTAAGGTGTCTATCTGTTTTGCCTGTGCTAGCCTAGGATCCCCTGGTCCCCCAAGCCAGGGGCGATTTCTGAGCGCATAGCCAGGAGTGATCCCTGAGTATCACTGGATGTGCCCCCTTCACAGAAAAAATGTTCTACAAATAAATTTAGCCTATCACAAGATTAACAGAAAATAAATTACTCAGTGCCCCTAGAAATACACCTACTTTAAGTAAACGAACAGAAAGTATTCCTCAATCACACCCCAGGTTACTGTCATCACCTTCAATACCTAGATCATCCCATTACACTAACTTCACCCCAGAGGGGGATCACGTGCTTTAGGAAACACTGAACCTATTTCATTATTTTGGAGTTACTTAATCTCTGAGCCTCAGTTTTGTTGTCTAAAACTTGGTAAAGTAGCTGTTTCAAAGTTAGCATATGAATTCATTGAAATACCAGAACGAGCCAGAGCGGTAGCCAGCAAGTAACAGAGCTCAGAAATGGTGATGGTCATATATATATATATATATATATATATATATATATATATATATATATATATATATATATATATATATATATACATATATATATATACATATATATATGGTATATGTTGAACACCCTGGAGATAATGAGATACTAGAATATGTCTATTGTATTGCTCCTCAAGAACTCTTTGATATATTTTTTAAAAGTATTGATGCTAGCAGAGTTTAAATGATAAATAAATGTAGATAAAAGGCTGTTGAAGTAGACTATAGGGAAATAGTGAAAAACTAGGCTTCACAAAAGAGATGAATCTGAAGTTAAACCCAGAGCTGTAAACTGGTATGATTTAAAATTCAGCTTCTGGAGCCAGAGAGATAGCACAGCGGTAGGGTGTTTGCCCTTGCACACAGCTAACCTGGGACGAATCCAGGTTCAATTCCCAGCATCCCAAATGGTCACCCGAGCCTGATTGGAGAGATTTCTGAGTGCCGAGGACCCCTGAGCACCACCGGGTGTGACCAAAAAAAAAAAAAAACCAAGAAAACCAAAAAAAGCAAAGAAATGAAATGAAATTGAGAAAACAATTAAAATGCTAGCATTATGAAAGAGAACATTTTCTATGAAAATACTTAGGGAACAAATACTAGGTGAAATCTAGTGGACAAATAATCAATTTTGAATGTCAAAAAACTGCCCACAATATAATTGTATGTATGTATGTATACACACATATTTGTTTATAAGTGTCCATAAGTGACTCACTTAAACTCTCCCAAACATGTCTTCTTTTCTAAGCCAACAGAATATACCTCTTGAGTATTCCCTTTTCTAAAGCACAGCAGAAAAATAGCTCATCATGTTACTTCTCAGCATCTCCACGGACAATTGATACACCCATTAAAAATACTGGCACTGTGTCTGCTTGGTTACTGTTTTGATGTGCTTTCTAATGGAGCTGCTTGCCTTTGGCAATAATTGTAATTCAATTTATGCATCTACAAAATCATCCAATCCTATTGCCTAGGCAGTATCACAAAATAACTTTTCTCTTTAGAGTTAATAAGCCTTACATTGCATGTTTTCTATTTCCTAGAATTCACTGCATCTCTCAATAACTTTCAAGATAAATAAACTTGCATGTAAGAAAATAAGCGCATTAAAAATAAAGTGAACAACCTTGACACATGACAGAAAATGCCAGTCAAATAATGGTAACGGGTCTGTGTGTGTGCGTGCGTGCACAAGCACACATGTATGGACATGTGCAGTGGCAGACTAGTCTTGTCTGAATAGAGGATGTTTTCTATCTGTTACTGTACAAACATAGTTATATGAAAATATTTTTAAATAATTGTATGCATAATCTTATATTGTATTAAAATGCTATAATGTGGTTTAAATTTTTCTCAAGGCAAGCATTGAATACATGTAACAATTTTTGCATGTATAATATTGAGAAGTATAAAATTAAAATAACACTTTCTCAAATCATTGCTTTTAGGAATGTTCTGTATAATCTTTCTATACTTTGATGTTGCCTTGGGCCAATCCTATCATATTCAGTATTCAAAAGTTTAAAATCAGACAGCCATTTTGCCACAGCCTTGACTCAGGACTCCTTGTACAGGTAGGTAAAGTAGGCCATGATCTTTCTCTGAGTCAGATGTTTTGAATATCCTTTTATAATAATACATATAAGGAGTCAGATAGAAATAAAAGGGGAAGATACAAATACTCTTTCTGTCTATGCTGTCTATATACATTTCCAATGAATTTTTTTATTGAATCAATTTACTGGGATCAATGTCCATTGTATTTCTTTGTCCAAAAGTTGATTCTTCCTGGCCTAGAGAATTACTTCTCATGATTGATTTGATTGACAGTATTGGTATCAACTGGAAGATTGTTTGAACCACAGCCTGAATGAGAATCTCTATTTTAGAAAGATACTCTCACAATTTGTATGCACTTAAAGTTTAAACTATTGTGGTTTAAAGCAACTCTTTTTTATTTTCTTCTGTCCCAGGCAAATATATTTGTAAAGTATAATAAATGGAAATCATAAAAAATATTTTTAAGCAAAGGCATGCAGAGTAGAAGCCAAAGTTTTATTTGATTCAACTTGATGACCATGATAAAATGAGAAATGCTGGGTTTTCCTCCCACCACAAACATGTATGCAACAATTATTTTCAAATATTTGACAATAGACAAAATAATGCTTTATTAACTAAGAGAGGTAAAAATGAACATGTGGATCTTTGTATTAGTCAAGATAGATTCTTTGTTGTTGTTGCTTTTTTGTTTGTTTTGTGGGGGTTTTTTTGTATTTTTTTTTTGGTATTTTTCTAGTTTTTGCTCAAATTAAAGGTACAAGATGGCTAAAGAGATAGGAAAGCAGAGCACTTCCCTGGATAGGAGAGGATATAGAGCACATAGCCACCTGGAATTGATCCCTATAACTCCTTATAGTCCTTTGAACATTTCCAGGAGTAATTCTTCAGTGCAGAGACTGAGTGTAAGATCACATTTAGCTATTAACCCCAAACAAAGGCATACCCCCATTTTCCTCTTTCCTTTATACCTCTCTTTAGATATGTAAAAATTCCCCTGGATAAGTACTTTTGTCTTTCACTCAACCTTCCTCACACCCTGATGAATTTTGTACTAGGTTAATAAAGAAAGGTCAGTCTGTCTTGGTGCATGGAGTGATCACAAGATGAGAAGCAAACTGACTCTATGACTCTCTTCTGACTGGCTTGGTTTATTAATTCTTCAGGGTTATCCTATCTGTTTCAGACCATCTGCCTCAGGTTGGAAATATGGAGTGTGGGGAATTATTTTACATGAGAGTTAAGTCCTGATCATAGCTAGGTATGCCCCCCACATATATTTTTTTTGAATCAAGACACAGGAAAATTGAATCTAAGTAATAGGACAGGTTCAAAAAATTTTAAAATCAAACATCAATGTTTAGTAATACAGAGGATACTAGACTTAGGTCCAAAACAGAGTCACAGAGAAAAAAAGGGAGCATATTAATATCTGTGAACTTGACCCTGAATTTTAGCATTGTATTAACTGCATGTTAAGTTAAAACTTTATAAAGCTTGGAAAAAATCAGGGACTTGTAATCTAAACAAACTTATGGCTCACATAGAGTGCAGTGAAATACGAGGGAAGCTATTTCCAACCTACCAATTTAGAATAGAGAGATCTTTTATAGGCTTTTTTCTGCTCAAAATTAGGTTTACAATTTCCAGATTAACAGTGGAAATTAAGAAAATAAATGACAAGTTCTAAAATAAAGGCTTCTCTCTTTGAAACAGGAATAGTTTTATTTTAAAAAAATGAAATCATAATGCATTTTTATTCAAGTGTAGTTTGAACAATAGAAAATAATTGCCAATCAGATAGACTTTAATAGAATTTGTATAAGAGGAAATTGAAGTATAAAAAGAATAAATGAACTTTCAGTATATTTATATTATCTTCCACTAACTAAAATTTTTGAGGCTTTATTTTTGATTTTGCTAACTAAAAATTTTATCTAGAGGTCTTGGAAAGTCTTTGTTTTTGAAGATACAATAATTATAGAAGAGGCCTTATACTTCAAATACAACCTAATATTCTGAATTGATCTACCCTTCCTGGTTAACTTTCTTTGTCTGATATATATATATGTATATGTATATGTATATATAGATATGATATATATTTATATATACATGATGCATCAGATAAATTTATCAAAATCATTTATATGAAGAAACAAGCATAGACAAAAGTCAGGCTAAGATCCACTGTCAAGTATACCTGCTTTAAGCAACTGAAAGTAATCTATATAATTTAAAATTTGAAATACCAGAATATCATTATAAATAACAAAAAAACACTAGTAAAATTAATTCAGGTCTATATTTTTCAAAGACTAAAGAAAATCTCTATATGTATACCTCAAAATTTTGAATTTAGACTCCAAATATCTCAGTTAATAGTACTTGATCTATGGTAGATTACAAACTATTTTTCTCAATTATAACTGTAAAATGAAGGAATAATTAATGATATAGCTAATATAAAAGTGATATATAAGTATAATCTTTTATGAATGTGATTTTCTGGTATACATTTTTTTTTTTTGGTTTTTGGGTCACACCCCACAGTGCTCAAGGGTTACTCCTGGCTCTATGCTCAGAAATTGCTCCTGACAGTCTCAGGGGGACCATATGGAATACTGGGATTCTAACCACCATCCTTCTGCATGCAAGGCAAATGCCCTATCTCCGTGCTATCTCTCTGGCCCCTGGTGTGCATATTTTTAATAAATACTTACATATACCTTCACAGGCACTACACACTGGACCAAGCATCTTGGAGGTTTTTTTTATAAATATCAATTTATTTAAGTTTTATCATAAAGATAAGGAAATAGCCATGAGGACATTAAATAACTTTCATAGAACCACATAGAGCTGGCAAATATTGGAACTAGTATTAGAAATACTAAAGCTTGGTATAGAGTCTGTGTTAACTGAATTTATAAGGCAGCTTTTTGGATAAGTTTATAAAGATTTTTTTGACTTTTACTTGGAAGATACTTTTTTAGCCACTTTTGTAGTGATATAAAAGAGCTTCGTCATATTGGTAAAGGGTCAAAGAGGAGGATTAGAGGGATGGTTCAGAGGTTAAAACATCTTGCACACAGCAGATATCATTTTGATCCCTTGCACTGGATATGGCGTACTAAGCACTGCTAAGAGGAAGCCTAGACACCACCAGATACATCCAAAACACTGAAGGTATTAAAGGGAACAGATGTACACAAAAACTAAGCTCTTGCGCTAAATTATTGTTGACTCAATGTACAAATAACTTTTCAGGTTCAAAGAGGAGATAGTAGAAAGGTTAAGGCGACAATCTTGTATTGATGATCATGGTTCATCTCCAGCAACTCATAGTCCCTCAAGCACTGCAAAAAGTGACTCCCTGTCTTTACTACCACCACCACCACCACCACCATGACCACCATAGTAGAGAGCTGGAATAGCCCCCAAGACACTACCTGGTGTGGCAAAAAAAAAAATCCTGCCCAAAAATGATTAGCATTTATAATGATTTGTTTGGAAGTCTAGTCCACAATCCATAAAATAAAAAAGAGTTAAGATTTTCATTCTGTCCAGAAACTCATCATTTGGTCTTCCTTTAACTCTTACTAGAGAAAGATATAAAACTGAGTTTTATTTTAAAAGTCAATATAAAATTTCAATATAAAAGTCAGATTTTATTTTTTCATTTTATTAAAGAAACTTGCCAGAAAATATATCATTTATTTTCTCATAGATACATTTCCTAACTGGGGGATATTTAAGTTTGTGTAAGTTACTGAAATATAGGCTACCAGTAATAAGATAAATAAAATTTCATTTCGCAGGAGTGATGCCTGAGCACAGAGGAAGGAGCAGGTCCTGAGCACAATTGAGTATGATGTCCCCCCAAATAAATTCCAAAATATTTAAATTGGAAATTATTTTAAACTTTGTGTTTCAGATGTAGAAATTAAAAATACTTTTTAAATAGTTTGAATTTTAAACTAAAAAATATAGTGAGGCTTAAAATTCTTTTCTGATTTAATTGCAGTTATTATCAGTGGGTTTAATCATAGCAAACTAGCACATTAATTTGTGTGAATATCATGCAAATTAAAAAAAACATTCAGTCACAATTTAATCTAACTGATGCCATCCTATATAATATATTTATAGTGAAATCTGTGTTTCTCAGGACCCGGATGTTTGCCATGCAAGTGGCCTGCCCTGATTTTATCCCAAGTATTGCATAAAATCTCACTTTGAGGAATATTCCCAAAGCACATTCCAATACCTTGTGTTGTGACCTAAATACCTCCCCAGCAAAAACAAAGGTGTTTTTTATTTTCTGGTCATCATTGTCTCTAAAAAACAACACAAACTGTTCAATTTAAAGTATATAATAGAAAGCATGCACACTCTCACAGCATTATAATGTTTTTAGGCTATCAACAGAAAAAGGGCCCAGCTCTCTAACCAAACTTCGAAAGAAAATAATGGCTGCAGATACTTCACAGGTAATCTGGTCCAAATTGATTCCTCTTTGGCATTCTCAGAAGAGGTGAAGGAGATTTCCCTTTCTGCATGAACCACAGAAACCCAGAGCCATCCCCTACACATTCTAACAGAAATGGCTCCTTCACTTAGCCTTATCAAACTGACAAGACCCCAAATTTGTTTCAGATCTAAAAATTCCTGAACCACATGGTCACCTACTATATACCTCAGAATTTTATAAATGTCTCAAACCAGTACCAAAGGCAATCTGATGGGAAAGTTACATAGAAATCTACCAACCTCGGGGTCAGAGTGGTGGCACAAGAGGTAAGGCGTCTTGCCTTGCCTGAGCTAGCCTAAGGTGGACAGTGGTTCGATCCCCTAGCATCCCATATGGTCCCCCAAGCCAAGAGCAACTTTTGAGCGTATAGCCAGGAGTAACCCCTGAGTGTCACAATGTGTGTGTGCCCCTCCCCAAAAATGAAATCTACCAACCTCTTGAGTCTAAACAGTAACACAGAAGGCTCAACTAGCATCAACCGCAGCTTAGTAAATCCTTACAGATAGCACGACACTGATTTTAGTAAAACAAGTTAGAGAGATGTAACAATTATTTTATATTGACTCTTGTTAATTTGTTTTCATAATGCACAATGTGTAACATACAATATGAAGTGAATTTGTTTGTGCCTAACAGGAAGCAGGCTAGGATAATGAGTGGAAAATCAGGATACTGATAAAGAGGTCACACTGGTAGCGGGATTGATATTTGAACATTTAATTTCTGAGATGATTGTTATGAACAATTTGTTAGGTCACATTGTTGTAATATTTTTTTTAAAAAAAAGGTTGTCCTTTTCATTATATGAAAATATACCCATTGGCCTGAGATGATATAGCTCAATAGAATGTAAGACATGCTATGTATGTTGGAGGTTCGCCATTACTTTTTCTTTTTCTTTTTTTTTTTAATTTTTATTGTGACCAAAGTGCATTGCAAAACTTTCACTGCATCATTTATGGTACATAGTGACAATAAATGATGGGCATTCCCACCACCAGTGCTGTCCTCCCTCTGCCCCTGTTCCCAGTATGCATCCCACATCTCCCTCCTTTACCCGCCCCCCAGAATGCTAGTGCAACTAGTATCCACTTTACAGCTTGTTGTAGATTGATCATCCATTCCACCGTCATTGGAGATAAAAAGGATAAGAAAAAAGGGGGGGGGGATTTGGTGACAACTACCAAAAATCAAAAGAAGAGAGAGAAACAAAGAAAGAAAAGAAAAATGAAAGAAAAAAGAACAAAAAATGGACCCGGCAAATACAAATAAAAATAAATCTCTAAATAATAACCACAAGAGTGAAAAAGAAAGAGAAAAGTAGAATAAAAAAAGACAAGAAAAATAAAGTCAAAAACTAACAAATCAAAACAAAACAAGAAAAAGTATGGGTGCTCTCGCCATTACTTTTTCAATACTCTTGTCAACTTGTATTATTTAAATTCTTAACTGGAAGTATTAAATTAAATTCTGAGCTTAAAAAAAATAATGATTTTGGCAGGACTGGTTTCTTGAGTTAAATAGTTCAGAACTGCTTTCTTAGGTTATATGGTCACTTTATTTCTATTTCATCATAGGGACAGGGATGGGATAGGGAAAAGAAGAGAACAAAAATGAGAGACCGAGAAGAGAAAGCACAATGACAGAGAGAGAAGAGAAGGGGAAGGAAGAAAAGTAAAAGAGAAAGGGAAGACAATGGATGTCTCTTCTTATAGGTGCACTAATCTCATATTAGTGACCTGCACTTTGAACATCATTTAACCAAAGTAGATGTGTGCATTTGTAAAAAGCTTCTTTGCTTTTTAGGTTTTTATGTTTCTCATTGCATTATCTTCTTGTCTTAATCTTGAAAACTGTAATTTTAAAACAAAGATCTTGTTATATTCATTTTAGAATCTTCCTTCAGAAGCCAGAAAATAATGAATTTATTGATGCTGTTGGAGTTGCTTACTAAAATTAATAGTTGCTTACTTCAATTAATATAATAGTATTGTTTCTGTCAAGCTATTGAAAATTCTATTAAATTTTTATTTACATTCCTTTAAAAAAGAATCAAGCTATAATTTAATTATATAATGAAAAAAATCAAAGTTTGTGATTAAATCTGTATGTCTTATAAGGAAATAAAATCTGTTATTTGATACATTTTACTTTTCTAAAAAATGTAATTTGGGACAATAACAATAATGCAGAAGATAGATACTTGCCTTGCAGATGGCTAGCCCAGGTTCAATCCCCAGCACCCCATAAGGTGTTGTATGGCTCTCCAGTGTGATACTAGGAGTGATTACTGAGTACAGAGCCCAGAGTAAGCTCTGAGCCCCAGTGTGCATGGGCACATGGGCGCTAGCGCGCGCGCATGCACACACACACACACACACACACACACAGACTAGACATACACCAAAAATACATAATTTGTCCAAAATCAAATATCACAACTCATCAGAAGTAGTAAAATATAATCTTGCATCTTCCTAGAAAGGTACAAGAAAGCCTTATTGACCAATGTCCTGAATGGTCTTTTGAAAATAATAATATATAATTTACTTAAGTATGCACTGCATTATTTCCAGGAAAAAGAATATGTAAATTTATGATTGTTTGTGTTTTAATACTCTCTAGTTAAAATACTCTCTAAGTAACCATTGTGAGCTGTCTGGTTGTGTTTTTCTTTTATTTTTCAGAAAAAGAAATAAATAAAAACTTTCCTCAATGTTTGTTGCTCATTCCATGTGTTATTCTTACAATTTGATGGTTATATTCTTTCATTGAGAGGTGGGATCTGTGTACCCCTGAATCTGCCTTTGCTACTGCCTCAACCAATAGAGTACAGCAGATGGACGATATAAAGGAACCATTGCCAATGTTTTAATATACTTTGAAGCTCTGAACCACTTAAAAAATTCTACTTGTAATTAAGCTTTCATTCATCAGAAATTAGAAAGAGAAGAGAAAGAGAATCTCAGATATTCTAGCTCTTGCCAATTTGAGATTTCTCTGCCCAGTCTTAATTCATGAGAATCATCAGTTTTTCAGATGATTCCATTCACCAATCATTGAAATGCCTCAGTAGGACTGAATGGAACAGAAATTAGATATAATAATTAACTTAGTTCATACCTCTTATTCTTATGTAAGTGAAAAATACATGTTGCTGTTTTGAACAAGTAAACTTTGGCTTTGTTACACTGGAGTAACTAGAACATATATGTTTATTCCATGCAATTGCCTCTGAAGTAGTAAATATGATGACTTAAATCTACATCTTTTCTGTAGTTCCCAGCACTGTATCCACAAATGAAATAAAGTAGTAACCAAAATCAGATAGATGCATTGTAGACTTTTTCAAAATTCAAAGCATTGGATATATACTGACAGGAAGCATGTCTAGAACAACTTAATATCTTAAACCAATAGCTATTACTAGAGACTCAAGAAACATCCCAGTAGTAGACATGGTCAAATAGCTAACATCTTTTCTTTCTCAGTTATAAATGTACTCAATTGCTAATCAAATCTTCCTGTATATGGGAGGCTAAAATGACTACCTTAGATAAGATTTAGCTAGAAAGGTCATGGTGATGGTTGGAATAGGGATGAGAAAGGACATAAGGACAATAATGGTTGGATGTTGACAGGATGCTGCAGTAACATTGTATGCCTAAATTATAAATGTTATTATCATTGCAAACAGTGTTACCTTGATTAAAATAAAATAGAATAGTAAAGAAGATTAGATGAATAAGGTAACTCAGAAACCTACTATCATGTCTAGAAATTCTAGATATCTCTTTTTTATATTCAGTTGAGCATCACAAATATCATGTTGTGTCAATATGACATTTTATGGTGTACTAAAATATTTGTGTCAGATTAGTTAGAAAATATATAATGCTAAGTTGACCTTAATATAGCTTGATTCAGCAAATAAGTAAAGCTAGGGTTATCAACTCAGATTTATAGTGTCATTTGGAATGTTTAAAGTACTTTAAACTTTCTAATATCCAATGTACTTCTTATAAATAGCAAAGCCAAAGAAAAAATTAGGGAAACTTTGCACATACCAGTTATGCAAACTTAATCCAAATATAAGCTCTAATACTCATCTCTATACCATGCTAAACCTCCAAACAGCTGAAAAATTTTATTGGGAGGATGAATCATATTATTCCATTTAGATTATTTCAGCATTAAAGGATATGGCTTATTCATGCTGAAGATGATAAAGCTATGTGGCCAGTTAATGCTAAAACTGACAAATGCTATGCCAAATTTCAGAGTAAATGGAAATTTTTAATTAGAAGTTTATAAAACTCTGAAAAATCTCCAAAGGGTTTATTTTTATGAATGAACTTAAAACAAATTTGGAGCTAATATATTATCTAATATGCAGGAAGTGATTAAGGAAAAGCAGGTGGCTGGTGCATAATTTCCACATTGGTCTATCCTTTTTAATGCTGGCTGTGGAATACAACTCCAGTGCCTGCATGAGGCTGATTGTACTCAACAAAGAACAGTTAGATCAGTTGTTTGTTTTTCTTTGTCAAAGAACATGACAAGCTCTCAAACTTTGTTGTATTATTGACTGAGAAATTTGACTCTTCTGCCACAAACTATATTGAGGTCTATTACTTTGACCATTTATAATCATTTTACTTTCTTTATAAACATGTCAGAAAATATGATCAATTAGATAACAGGAGAAAAGAAAGCATTGTTTAAGGAAAAATAGGTAATGATAACACCATCAATGTTGATAATTGTTTGTGCATGCAAGAATGTATTTTTCCATGTTGAATAGCATCATATAAGCAAGTCTAAGGTGCTAAACTTCTACCATGGAAAAGTGTCCTCGCTATAATGTGTTTAGAATTGATGCATTAATACATTATAAAGATATGTTCTGAAAGAAAAATAAGTACAATATTATTCATGTCGTCAAATGTAGTATGTAAAGCCCATGCTTAAAAATGCAATACTCATAAAATATACATTCACACATCCTCCTTTCTTATCAATAAATCAATCAAGCAAAAGACTGTCCAGAAATTATGTTCTAACCTCTTCAAAAATATAATCACATTATCCCCTTTTTAAATTATATTGGGATGAAAAGAAACAAAATATAGTAACCTATATTTCTGTATACAAAGCATTTCATATGTAACCTACTGAAAATATAGAACATATTTTATCTTCCATGTTTCCCACAGAGAAAAGAAAAAAATTGAAGCTTTTTACTCTTAACCCAGGAACTAATCTTAAAGTATTACAGAACAGTAATTGAGGCAGGTTAGTGTAACCCTAAAGCATTAGGGGATTTTCTGTGCTACAAAGACCTTATTTTTATTATCAGTAAATAAAGATAATGCTAGTTCCTGATATCTAAAAGGATTTGACAGTGTTTGTTTCTTTTAATATTCTTTACCATCTGTCATTGAACAACCCATGTCTACCATATGAGATCGTAGGCATCAAAATCACATTTTCTGACAGAATTTACCCAAAGCATTTTCAAAACTAATATCAAACTTTGTCTTCAATGTGGGGAATAAATTGGTTGCTGGCAATAAGTTTTTCTCTTTTCTACTATTTTTTCATCTAGATAAATAACCCCTTAATTGCTAGGAATTCTCCTGCTAGATATGTTTTGTTTTGTTTTGTGTTGTGTTGTTTTGTTTTGTTTTGTTTTGAAACTAGGCTAGGTGGCTCTCAGGGTTTAACCCTTCCTCTGTTTAGGGAACACCCCTTGCTTGGTAAAGTGATACTGTGGGTCATATTAGGTTAGCTTCTTATAAGCCAAGCGCCTCACCTGCTGCACTATCTCTCCAGCACCAGTCATGTATAATTTAAGCTACATTCTATTGATGAATGTATGAACTATATGTATGAATGTATGAACTATAGTACATTTTAGTATCAAGTAATAGCAATTATATGAAATGCCAGGAAATATTGGTAGCATTTTATTTGAACAGGATAGGGAGGAATGTTCAAAAATATAATTTATTATTATGGTAAAAAAAGTGAGTCTTTAGAAAAAATGGAAAACTCCTCATATTTTACTTTCTCATTTTTAAACTCTTCTTCATCTCACCCTAAAATCAGATTGTTTGCTGAATGCCAGCATACTCTATGGCTCTCTTCAATACCTACTAAGGCATCTTTATATATTTTACCATTGATCATTTGAAAAAAAATACCATTTACATGAAGCAAGATTTTGTATTTCTCTCACATCATTTTTTTTTCTAACAAACAAGCAACTGTAGGCATCCCTTTTCAATTCTTATTTAAAATGTGAGCCTAATTGTTTGAATGGGTCACTCATGGCATTGCTCTGTTAAGTATACACAACTGTGTGAAAAAGAAAGATTGCTAAGATATATCAGTAGACTGGTCATAATGAAGACATGTGTATCACCCAGAAGCATCATATTTTAGATCTTCATTTGCTTTTGTGAAAAATAATAGTCATAACCATGTGCATTTGAACAGTTAGCTTATTGGCTTCCAGTACTAGGAGCACCCCACTACTGTTTATGTGACCTTTACGAAAAGTAAAAGAAGTAGCAATTAACCATGCAATAATGTTTTCAAACTGTTGTGCTGTGAAAGATAATAGGCATGCCCAACTTATGGGGCATTAAGGATAGGTAAAACTGTAAAATGCTTACAGAAGTAGGCAGAGGTCTGCATCTCAACATTCAGATATTGTATCCAAAGCATTTAACTTTTTCTAGATGTCACCTTTTCTTTTTTCTTTTCTTGATGGTAGTTACGTGGTATCTTTATGTAGGTCACAAACTCCTTAACTATTAAATGAGGGCTCATTTTTTTCAAATAAAGGAATCTTTTTGGAAATAATCTTAACAAATGATAAAGATACTGAGGGAAATAAAGTAAAATACAGGTATAAAACAAGTGATTCAGAACTCCTTTGATGTCTTTAATGGATGTGTTTTTCTATTTTTAATGAACTGTGTCTATGTTTCCCATTGCTACAGGATTTCGCAGGCAGAGGACTCCATGTAGTGGGAGGCACATTAGTCTTATAGTCCTGAGACCTTCCTTTGCCTTAAACCTTGACACTTACTTGTGGGATGACATGGATAAAACATTTAAACTCAAGGGGCCATAGACTGTACTCATCTCCAGGCATTGCTATTTTGAAATGATGTTTATCAAAATAAAACATAGGTCAACGATTTCTGAAAATAATTAGTCCTTTGAGACAGTCTTATCAATCTCTTTATTTTTAGATAAGCAAATTCAAGTAAAAAATAAGTGAAGTTATATTATCAAGGTCATTCTAGATGCAAATATAAAAATAAAATCAATTTCATATTCATTGTGATAACCTAATAATACAATTTTGTATTATTTTATTTTCCATGAAATTATTTACATCAAATTTAAGAAGAAGTATTTGTAACAGTTAAAGTCCAAAAATTTAAGTGATAGAACAAAATTCTCTCCTAAGATTTATATTAAAAGACTCTGACTGGATTTGCACTGGGCCAGTACCATAAACTCACTCTTTTCTCAAAAGTGATATAAATCAAGTCAGGTAAAATCATGGGTACACTGGCCACAGAGCTGAAAACAACCAATTTAGGAGGACAGTTGGGCCATATCCCTGCCCTGCCAGAGCTGCATTCATAACCCAGAAACATGGCTTAGCCTGTGGCTCTGCCTCACCACTCTTTTACGATTCTCTGCAGAGACACAAATCTAACCAAACTTCAGGTATGTCTATATTTGGATTGATATCTCCAGGGCTTTTATTGGAGCAAGTATGAGCATCCTCCTGCCTTGTCTTCTTGTAGGAGGCCTGGCAGCTGGGAAGACATCCCAAAAAAAGTAGCAGTATCAGTAATCGTGCTTTGAATTTCTGGAAAACTTCATTTATCTGCTACTAGTATCCCTGTAGAAACACATCAATTTAAATACCAGTGTGTAGCTGAGGTCACTTAATGTTCAGAAACAAATGAAATAACATAATAGATAGCTAAAGAAAGAGCTTAATAAAACTCTGCCATTGTCTTAATGGCTTCATTGGAAACACAATAATTTACACAAAATTATTTGCCACAGTACTCCTTTTTTTATTTTATAAAATTGTCTTTCGTTTTTTCTTTTCTTTTTGTATTATTTATTTTATGCTCTGTAATAAATTTGCTCTCACTTATATATAAACAAATGTATTTCCTTATGACCTCATTGGGGATAAAATAATTTTCACAAATTTCCTTGTCACTGTATTTTTTAAATTTTTCTTGCTTCTTCCTTTTTCTTTTGTTATTTTTTCTTTCTATTCTCTTTTAAATAACTTTGTTATTACTGATCTGAAAACAAATATATTATGGTCAACTATGTCAAATATGATGCATTTTCTTTAAATAAATTAAGAAAAAAAAACCTGACAGGGAGTAAGAGTTCAAAAGTCTGGGGTACATGCTTTACACACATTAGGCCCAACTTTGATTCCTAGTGCTGTACCCTACGCAACATATGGAATTATATTCATAGCACAGCTGAATAAGCCATGCAAAACAGTTAATAACAGTGCCTGTGCTTAATCTAGTTATTTTAGAATATAAAATGAGGGAAAATATGACTTATAGAGAACACAGTTATGTTAATTATATTTAAGTAACAAAACTTCCTAATTTCTTGTCTTGTCATTGTGTACTTCGTCAAAATCAAAGTGCTATATACAAATGAATTAAAATTCAATTTACTTTATTCTGAAGTGTGTTTTTTTTTTCTGAAGATATTTTCTTCTTTAAAAATTTGACATCTTGATGTGTGAGTGAGGTGATTCTTAGAAGTACTAGCGAAAACTAACAGTTTGATTAGAGGACTGGGAATATCTATTCTCCTTTCTCCACAGACTTCCTGGAAGTCAGAAGGGAAAGAAATTGATTTTAGTTGCATAGAGGGGCTTTCCAGAGTTTTCAGACTGTTGATCAAAGAGAAGTACTGTGAGAGTAGCACAGGCCCTTTTCCAGTACTTTTTCCTATGGATCACTTCCAACTGACTTCTTGCAAAATATTTTCTGCAAGAGCCAGTTATCTATGAACCAGAGAGATAGCACAGCGGTAGGGCATTTACCTTGCATGAGGTCAACCCAGGATGGACTGTAGTTAGATTCCTGGCATTCCAATATGGTCCCCAGAACCTGCAAGGAGCGATTTCTGAGCACATAACCAGGAATAAACCCTGAGCGCCACCCAAAAACCAAAAAAAAAAAAAAAAAAAAAAAAAAAAAAAATAAAAGAAAATAAAAAAAAAAAAAAAAAGAAAAAAGAAAAAGAAAAAAAGAAAAGAAAAAAAAAAAAAAAGAAAAAAAAAAAAAAAAAAAAAGAAAAGAAAAGCCAGTTATCTAGCAAATAAATAGGTGTGCTGGGTTCCCATTGGAGCAAATTAAATGAACCTAGGTATTTAGTCTTAAACATCTTTAATTTATTAACAGATGGTCAGAAATACAGGTAAGATATGATGGACTATGACTGGTACCTAAAATTTAAGAAGAGGATATGTGAGTACCTCCAATTCATAGATATTTGATCAGAAACTCTGGTTACAGACTGCGCTTGTCAATTGTTTCTGAAGTATAACATGATCATGGGAAACAGAGTCCTTTTTCTGTGGAAACAATTGTTATTTTTCAGTAGGCCTTGTTTCAGGATTGAACGGAATTCTCAAATTCCTTGATAGTGTTCCAGAATTGCTTATCAGTTTCTGGAAGACACATGGAACTGGGTTCAGGACCCCATTCATTATTCTTGTGAACTTAAATAAGTCTCTTTTATGTTAAATCCTTGAAGTTTTCTGAGAACCTGTATCTCTCTGTACATCTGGAAAAACCTCTGCTCTCTAGCAATTGTAAAAATTACATATTAGAAATAGAATTATGTTTGAAAAGGTGCCTCCAGCTGCATGGATACCTGTTATTTCCTAACTACACTAAAATGACAGTCCCATAATACCCAGCTCATTAAGTGATAAAATATATCCACACTTCCACAGCTGCAAATGAGCTGAGCCTCTATGGGCCACTGTTAGAATTAAATGAGATGGTGTTGTGAAAATACTTGAAAACACTGAGGAGTCTTATTGTTGTAAACTATTATTGTTATTAAGGTCTATTTTCTCATCTCCAAAAATGCTGAGATGAGATGTTTGTTGAATTGTTAACTGGCATATTTTATTCTCCTTTTTTGCTTTGTGATAATCTTCTCTTACTGTGGTTAATTACTCTAAAGTCAAGTCCCATCAGAGATAAAAAGGTGTGAAATCCTTAGTTTTCAATGACAGAAAAATAAATTCTGGGAAATCTATGAAAAAGTGTTGAACATGTTAAGGTAATATGGAGAAGCACTTTATCCTCTGCCTTCATGGCCTGCTTAGTAGGTATCATTCAGCAATAGGAGAAGCGCTGGATGGGGCCAGAGTGGTGGCAAAAGCAGTAAGGCATTTGCCTTGCACGTGACAGACCGCGGTTTGATCCCAGGGCATCCCATATGGTCCCCAAGCCAGAGTTATTTCTGAGTGCATAGCCAAGAGTAACCCCTGAGAGTCACACCGGGTCTGACCCAAAAGCCAAAAAAAAAAAAAAAAACAAAGAAGCACTGGAGGTAATGGGGTCTTGTCTCGGACCTCTGTGCCTGTGTCCTGCATATAATATCAGAATCCTTGAGGTATAATAAATGAAAACTCAGACAAATTGTGGAATCACCAGATAGCGACATATGTGCTCATCACTTTTCTGATGTAATGTGTGATTGGCAAAGGGGTTGTGCCAATAGGGGAAGCTAGAGTAGCTATGTATAAACATTTCAAACGTATCCCTAGGCATATTCACATATCTACAGTAGCATAATTTAACCAAATAATGAGAATAACAAAGATTTTTCACTTGTTTTTCTAATTTCGTAGTATGTCATGACATTTTATAAAGGATCTATGTAAATTAAAGATACACAATGATGGCATGGGAGAGTTTATTTGAAGATTAATGTTATATATTTCAGTTCCAAGCTCAGATTTCTAAAGGCACTTAAGATTCACACCTAGTTCTGTTTCTTCCCTGCCCAAACTAGATGAAAGAAATAGACTTCTTGGGGCCTGAGCAATAACACAAAAGCTATGTAGTATTTAGTTTCATATTCTATTTTTTAAAATATGGAATGCTTCACGAATTTGCATGTCATCCTTGAGCAGGGGCCATGCTAATCTTCTTTGTATTGTTCCAATTTTAGTATATGTGCTGCCGAAGCGATCACTAGTTTCATATTCTAATGTCAAGAATTTATCATTGTTCATTACTTCCTATGCTCTTGTCCCTCTCTACAGATGAGTTAGATCATCTGGCTTTTGTCCTTCTCCCTATGAATTATTTTGCTTAACATATACCTTCAAACTCCACCTATGTAGTAGAAAATTGCAGAATTCTGTTTTTCCTTACATCTACAGAGTATTCTATTGTGTGCATATACCACAACTTCTTGCTCCATCCATCCCTTCTAAGACATTTGGATTGTTTCTATATTATGCCTAATGTATGAAGAAGGACTGCAATGAATATAGGTGTGCATATATTCTATCCAATTAATAGTTTGTGTGTGCATGGTGGGGTAGATGCCAAGAATTGAAATCAGTGGTTAATATGGGAGCTCTATCCTTGCTTTTTTGGTAAATTTCTAAATGGCTTTCCACAGAGACTAAATCAGATGATATTTTCCCCAACAGCAAATGAAAATTACTTTCTCACAATACCTGTAACACTTATAGTTTTCCATCTTTTTTGATGGAATGAAATATACAAAAATACATCTTTTGTATGCCATGCTTACAGGAGGGTAATGATATTTCATTGCTGTTTTGATTTTTATCTCCTAAATAATGTTTGACTTCAAGCACTTTTTAATATACCAACTGGCCATCTGTATATCTTCTTTATGGAAACGTCTCTTCAGTTCCTCCCCACATTTTTATGGCATTATTGTACTTTTTGTTGTTGCTAAGGTTTGTGAGTGCTATATTCATCAGTAATTAGCTCTTTATCTGATGCAAGTAATTTCTACCATTTAACTTTAGCAAAGTGTTTCTTTTTATTTTAGCATGAGTTTTTTTTTTTTTTTGCCATGAAAAATCTTTTTAATTTGATGTAGTCTTATTTTGGTGGTTTCTGTTTTTGTTGTCTTTGCCCCTGGACTCAAATCAATGAAGACACACTTGAGGTTCATTTCCTATATAGTTCAATGTTTTCTCAATTCATTTTATTCTGGTCTAATATCAATGTCCATTTTGAGTTAATATTTGTAAATGTGCTATCACTTTATTCTTAACCTCTGCTTGTAATAGTCACTATGCTATTATTACCTTAGTGGGTAATTTGGTCATTTGCTTGATGAAAGTGTGACAAATATTAATTTCCTATGTTCATACACAACTTGTACTTTCATGAAACCACCATTACTCTGTATGAGCATGCTTTGCTTTATAAAGTCATAAACAATACATAACCTGCTTAATTCTCTACAACCCCAGTATTTCTAAAAGTGGATCCATAGTTAACCATATGCTGAGGGATTTCATCAGTAAATAAAGCACTACATACAGGTTCCTCATATCTACAATAAAGATTACTCTGGATGAAAATGTTCAATCCCCTGACTGAGGTATTTAAATCTTTTACCATTGGAAAAGAAAAAAAAATGTTTAATTTAAGTGTAGTGGTTGAGTGCAAAGAGAGAGAAAAAGACACAAAGAGAGAAAGAGAGTCATTCAAACCATTCTTTCCCTCAAATGTTTTGATGCAAAAGTAGGAAACATAAGCCAAATGCATTGATGATCATTATGGTAATTTGCTCTTATGCTTACCTGACAATAAAAGTGGCTGTGCCAGAGCAATTGAAGGCATTTAGGTGTGAAGGTCTCTCTGTAGTTAAAAGAATAGCAAGGAGATGAATAGCATAGTTTGTGGACAGCTGAGAGGGAAGGGAATTTTTCTCCTTTATATTATGACCCAACACATTGAGCACTCACCGAGAAGGAAATTATGATGTGAAATGTGGATTCTTTATATCCTTTGCAGATTTTTTTTCTCTTAAATTTATATTTTACTTAAACAAAATACTGTTATAATTCTCTTGGAAAATGACACTATTCTAAAATTTTTTCAAAACTAATAAACTTTTAAGACACTTAAAAATTTTTAATGCTAACAGAAAACAAAGTGTGTATGATGTGGGACAATCATGCTGAAAATATTAAAAGTTTAAATATTTTAGAAACATATAAGTAACAAAATAAAGCCATGATTTCCCTTTGCTGTACATAAGGAATTCCCAGTGAAGTCAATGGGGTTTTACATAAAAATCAATGGCAAATTATAGTCCTTAATGAAAGAGGAAATTATAATTATAGCTCTGCTGGTAGCATCACTATAGTTAAGGCTGAGCAGTCTTTTCCATTATCACTTATCAGGATTTAATAGCTCAGCTGTTTTGAGTCCTATTTGGCTGAAATGTGATATGCAACTCATCAGACTGTATGTAATTAGTTATTATTATTGTTATTACATAAACAAATATTTTAACCATTAAAGAATTTTCAATTATGAAATTTAAGGTGATGGGTTTTTTTCTAGTGACAGGTGCTGGGATAAGAAAGGAAAGATAATTAAAGAAAACTGCTTCAAAAAGACAAATTGAATGTGGCAGATCCCTTCATCAAAAAATTCACTTTACTTTGATTGTAGGTACAAGTACAGGCTGCTATGAAAGACACTATCCCAGGGATTTAAAAAACACTTTAGAAGACTCAGGGTATCCAAATATTTGTTCTTCTCAATTCTGATGATTCTGTTTTTTAAAAATATTAAAACACATGTGCACATCTATGCTCGTTGCAATGCTACTTGCAATTGTCAAGATATGGGGGGAAGTCCAAGTACTCAAAGACAAATGATTTTATTAAAGGAGTGTGCATAAAAACTGAAACATTACTCATCTATAAGGAAAAACATAAAATTTTATTCTATGTGTCTATGTGTCTGATTACTCCTGGCTGTGCCCTAAGGATCAAATGGCAATGTCAGTGATCAAACCATGTCTTAACAAATACTGTCTCTCCGACCCTCAAAGTGATTTTTAAAAAGCAAAAAAAAATAAGAAGGAAAACAGAAATGATGTCAAATTACTTTCAGGCTTTATATTGTTCCATAAGAAATGCAAAGATACACACACACACACACACACACACACACACACACACACTGTAATATTCCTCAATCCTTAGGATAAGATCCTAACTTCTTTCCCTATTCTATGACCTCATTTACTTTATTCTCATCACTTATTCCATATAAGTAAGACTTTAAGCTAAGTCCTTAAACTAAGACTTTAAACCAGACACAGATGGCCTCTTGTCCTGAAAACTATACCCCTTAAACTGGATGTCACCTCCACTGCCCAGAGGCCTTTGCATTTACTGTTTACTCTGCCTGGAACACCTTGCGTTTTGCATAATTGGATGTACTCCTGATTGATTCCTCAGCTGTCACCTTTTGAAAAACTTTCTAGAATTAAACCTTGAAATGCTGGCTCTTACTCACAAGTCTAAAATATTTATTATCTGAGCCCTTACATTAGTCAAGCTGCTGCCATAACAAAATATCATGAGTATCTTAAACAACAGAAATTCATTTTCTCACAGTTCTGGAGTCTTAAAGTCTGGAGCCAGTATGCCATAGGCACCCTCTTTCTAACTATGCAGAGGCTACCTTCCTACTGTTTTCTCACAGGGAAGACAGAAAGCTCTGATGTCTTTCTCTTCTTATAAAAGTACGATTTCTAATGAATCCTGGTGACCTTGTGATCTCATTTAACTTTAGTCACCTTCTTAAATGTCTTATCTCCTACATATGTAGAGTGAAAGCTTCCACATGAATTTTGAGAAGATGATTTAACATATAGCAGTCTTTATGCAAAAAAAAAATGGTGAGGAGGGACAGGCTTACTTCTTCTAGACTATATTATAGGGTAAATTTAAAAGACATTTCTCCTTACCTTTTTCTATTATTTTCTCTCACCCAATAATGCACTAGCATGTCTACTTAGAGAACAAACAACTTTAATATCATGCTCATTGAGACTTATAAAATATGGAACCTAGTGATTGGCTAAAACAGCATGTTTATATAGTTCTTATGGAAATAAGCAATAAATTTGCTTCAAACAGATGAATTCAAAACATTTTTTGATAATTTTGGCTTGAAAAGTTAAGATAGTTATGCGGTTATTTTACATAATTTCCTATCCTTGATTCTTATGGGAAAGTGTCTTCCCATTACTGTACAGAGTAACTTCCATGAAGTTATCTGCCACCTATTGTGAAGCATAAGAGGAGGACAATCAGAAAGAACTGCTATTTGTAGTAGAAAGGGAGATTTAGAGTGTCATTCATCTAGCTAGGAGTTGCCTTAACTAGAAATCATTTGGTACTCTGATTCATCATGAAGTGACAGACCCTCACTGCAATCCAACAATACAACCTTTCCACTTTACTATCTTCACAAACATTGTATTACAGCTGTATGCTGCAGGGTACATACTTATTTTCCATAGAAGTTAATATGTCTGTAAAGAGAGATTAGATTAGAAATAACCATGATGTTAGGTATAAAACACTAACCATTTATTTAATTTTTTATCACTTTGCTTTACTCTCTCCTCAAAATACATTCTTAGAACAAAATAAAATAAATCTAAGGGTGAAACAAACATAAAGATATCCCTGCTTGCTACTATTTTATCAAAGTGTGGAGGACAGGTTTGCCCTTGATTGCAGACAATTACTTTTCACTTTTACAAAGTGTAACTAAATATACCAACTAGATATAGAAGAATGTTCAGGGTAACCAACTTCTGGTGTAATTTTCATAATAATATCTTTAAATATAATAGTGAATATAATTCTCTGGTAATCATATTATTTGAACTTTAGGTTCTAAATTCATCCAGAAATATTCACAGACCTCTTCTTGATGGTGAAAAAAGAAAACACAATAATGCTATGATTAGTAAAGAAAATAGTGTAAGTTTAGGCCAAAGTATTAGACATAAAAGCAAGGAGATACCAAATTGTCCTTTTCATTTTCCCTGAGCTTTTGAGACTATTCTGACTTATTTATGCCATCTACTGGTCCTTTCTATTAATTGCCTTTCCAAACTCACTTGCTCCTTAACTTGGACAGATAGCTTTATAATTGTTAGTGAGCCAATACTAAGAGGCTTTTTATTCAAATGCTTATTTTCTTTTAAAAGATACTTTTCTGAAATATTTCATACTCCTATGTTTTTTTATTCCACTTAACCTTTCCTCTTGTTCACAAAATCATGAAGGATTAATTCCTCTAGAAGTATTCTTTCCAGAAAAAAATGCGATGCAATTTCTAAAGACAAGATATTCTCTTCTTAAATTTGCTATAAACACCACCTTTGACATTCCTTTTCCAAGGTCTGGGATGGTATGTTTATACTCACCCCAAATATATATTTCACACTTTTCTATTTGAATTAAAAAGAAATACATATGCTGACTGCAACCTGGAAAGAGATTTATAAGGCTTTTTTAAAAAGTTTACATATTTCTGAACAGTGAAATTTTACATTTGGATATGTATTATCAGACACCCTTATTATCGTACTGTCATTCCCGTTGGCTCTTTTCTAATTTGTTTACTCATTAAATTCTTTTTTTATTCTACTCATCAAGAGAGGAGAAATGTCAGTATATTTATGCTGTGTTTTAGTCAGTCAGTCATTTCCTTCACTACTGATGGTCTCCCTGAATGTGAGCAGGAATCTAATCAACTCATATACCTGTTTATAAATAGAAGTCATTCATTAACAAAGGTAACAGTTCCACAACAACAAAAATGCCTCTCATTTCCCATTCCTTTCTTGACAGAATGGTGTGTCATACTGAATCATTTCTCACTCATATCTAGTGTTTACTACTATGAAGGAGAAACATCAAGCAAGTTATTTCCAGAACAAACAGAGAATAAACGTCAAACTGACACCATCTTTTTTGAGAAGATGGAGCTATTGAGCAGTTGAAATTGATTCCAGGAACAGATTGTCTTCAGAATCTTTCTCTCTATTTCCATATGACACATAATGTTATTGTTCAGTGAAAAGAGAGCTGGCTTTCCTTGTGATCCTGAATATGAGAGGATTGCAGGACTTCCTTAGGGCCAGCATCAGAAAAGTGTTTTCGTGAGCTAAATGCATTCCACAACCTGTTTCTTTACAGTCTTTGTGGTAAGTATATGTTACCACTTTAATGGTGATAATGGTGTCCAAAAATAATCTTTCAAATGCATGAAAATCATATATAATCTAAATTCCACTATCGAAAAGTAACATACAGCATTGTCATTTACTGGTGTTTTCTCTGATTGATTTTATAGTACAACATATTTGAGTAGTTTAATAGTTTATATGGTCCACAGAGCAGAAAATATTTACCAACTGACCTCTAAAGAGCATATTTCTTCATTCCTGCCTTAAGGTCAAAATTGAGCAAAGAAATATAAGGCATATCAAATACTTGGTGAAGTTTATAGACAAACTAATTAACGGGTTCCCAAGAAAAACAGAAACCAATGCAGCTAGCACTTTATCATTTTTAAAATCCATTGTTTTTTTTTTATTCTAGTATATTTAATCCTTTTATCAGCAGGCATTGTCTTCAAGATCTTATTGCTTTTTCCATTATGTACTATTTCACTTTGAACCCACACCCCCAAACTGGCTGGACTTGTACTAGCTAGCTTCTAGTAGCATTAAGGTGGAGATAAACTGAACCAAATTATCAACCCAAATAATTTACAATCACTTTAAATTCCAGCAACCCAAAGAGTAGTCAGTCAGAAAGGTAAAGAAATGGCTAAAAAATGGGAATAGCAAAAACTTAAAGGGTAAAACAAAATAGGGCAACTTCCTCTTTGACCCTTCACCTGTGCAACAGCAGATTGCAGGAAACCATCAGTTCTCAGTCATGAGGTCTGAGAAGCAGAGGAAGTAAAAGGGGCAAGGAAAAAGTCTTAAGGAAACAAGTTACAGAACAGTTACCAGTCAGGAAATGCAACCATAAAACATCAAGGACAAACCAGGACACTGAAAGACTATGGTGGGACAGAATCTACAAGATACTCTTTGAACCAAAGACAGTGAGGAGCCAGTAAAGAAGTCAGCATGAAGTCTAAACATAAAGCATCCATGAATCTAAACCCACTTCTTTTCTTAAAACTGTTAAATAAATAAATTTAATGTCCCAAGCATCGAAAGTTTTGTATGCCATGTTGACAAGCAAAAGTCAAGGACCCAGCTAGGACCAATTAGTTTTACCCAGTATGTAGAGGTTTACTCTAAGCAAAGATTTGACAATTTTCCAAGAAATCTGCAGAAAACAAACCAGAGTCTTTTGCATTTAATAATGAGTATAAAAGCCAATTTGAAAGAGGCATTATATGTCTTCATGAAACTTTTTTTCTTCAGATCCTTGCCCCATTAATTATGAACTCTTTTCTATCTCTGAACTCTACTTTTAATATCACTAACACACTGAAGCTAACTGTAAGTCTATTCTTTTGTTTAGCTTTAGACGTTCAGAACTGTTAATCTGCCAGTTCCTCAAAGGATAAAAGTTGAGAAATCTTTTTCTTATTTGTGGTTGCTTTGCTCTCTGGTGCTTTATAAATTTCTTTAAGATATTTTAGATTTAAGTCATTCTATCTAGATCTTATTGTTCTGAAGTAAATTATTATCTTGAAGCTAGAAAAATCTTTTTTTTTCACTTTAGAAAAGTAAATAGCTGACACTGGGAACATAGGCTAAGTAGTAGAGCATATGCCTAGCAATGACCAGGTCAAGTTCAATCTCCAGCACTACAATTGCCTGAGCACTGCCTAGTGTCTTCCTGGAGTCCCTGAGCACCACAGCACTGAAACAGTTTACCAAGCCATCAGAACTTAAGGAATGAGCATTCTTGGAAGTGGCCCTTGGTCTCAGAAACAGTCCAAAGAGTAACCCCTAAGAAAAAGAAAACTAATAATCTCAGGTTTTCATCTACAAAACTATTAAATTATAGTTTCTGAATCAATCTAAGAAAAACATGCATTAGGGTGATTTTTGTACTAGTTTTGTTCTCCTGTGTTAAAGGGATGCACTTTATAATAGAAGATATGATACAACTACGTGCTACAGGGGAGCCCAAACTATTGTCTACACAACAAAATTTTGTCCCAAGAAAATATTTCTATATTCATATGGCATTAAGGATGTTAGGAATCTAAAATTACTTCTTGTGTATCAATTGAACTTCTAAATGGCCTCAGATGCCTTTGTGTCTAAGCAGAAACTGATTTTCAAGACAATGGATTCAGAACCCAATTACCTCTGTTTCTTCAATATGATTTCTACTTTTTAGTTATCACAAGATATTGATTTTTCCAAGTTGTGAAATAGAAATCTTAGATGTAAAGTTAGTTGATACCTTAAAAATAGACCCTTTAGTAAGTTAATTATAGGCTTATTGTTTTCAGTAGTGTTTTGATTCCTAAAGACTAGACACTTTTATAATCACTCTTTTTAAATAGAGTGATTAAATTAAATTAAATTAATTAAATATGATCATAACTTTAAATATGATTCACATAAAATAATATTTTACATATTGAATATAGTTAACAATATGCTAGTAAGAGTAGGCTGATCTTGACAAAGATTTATAAAATGAAATAATGGATGATAATTCATTAAAATATATGGAGAAAGATAATCAACCAGGAAAGAAGAGCTAATAAAATTCAGAGGTAATTTGGTAATATGTGAGTGACTCATGAAATAAAGTACCTCTCCATCAGTTTTTTCCAAGATTTGGTTTTCAAAATAAGATGGTTTTGTGAAATACTGATAAGATTTAGAGCAGGGGTCTCAAACTCACAGCTCGCGGGCCATTTGCAACCCTCCGTACAACATTTTGTGGCCCACGGCCAGCCTTCAAATATCGCAGTATTCGCGATTATTCGCTTACTGAATAATAGCAATAAAAATCGCATTAGTAAGGAAAAAAATCGCATTAAACATTCACATAGCCCGAGCAGTTCCGTTCGGGGTATGCAAATGTTTAATGCGATTTTTTTGCGGTATTTTTTTTCTTACTAACGCGATTTTTTATTGCAAATATTCGGTAAGTGAAATCCTTTATGCAGCCCTGCCTCACCCCAACTTTGCCTCCTGCGGCCCCCAGGTAAATTGAGTTTGAGACCCCTGATTTAGAGCATAGAGAAAAGTATGATGGATTCTGAGAATCAAGTCGTGGTTAATCATATTACTCTTTAGACTTGTCCTTTCCAGTATGTCCTCTTTAGTTACATATTTTATATCCTCCACTTTGAGTGTTCTTCAATTTCAATCACTTGAACTAATTAAAAATCATTTCAACTGATCAATTTAATTGTTTTAATAATTCACCTATTAAGAAATAACTATGTTCAATAGGATGAAAGAAATGTGCGAAGACAGAAGACCACAAAAGTACTATAAACATGAATTAAATTTTTAATTTAAAGATCTTTAGTAAAAATGAACAGTGTAAAATTTGGAGCCAGAGATACAGTACAGTGGGTAGGACATTGCTTTGCATGAGGCCAACCTGGTATTCTATATGGTCCATACAGGCACCACCACTAGTAATTTCTCAGTGCAGAGCCATGAATTATCCTTGAGAACCACCAGATATGAATCCAAAACAACAACAAAGACAATATCATGTGGAATTTGTAAGATACATAGTGTTAAAATCACAAGCTTTCTACAGATGAAATTTTTTTGGGAAGGAGGGTGAAGTGAAATTAAACTGTCCATGAGGTTCCTGCTATGTATCAACATAACAACTAATCATCTTTAAGGTGAAACTAAAGGATTTGAAATTATAATCTAAATAATTAAAATTAAAAAGAAATGAAAAGAGTCCCCCCCAAAAGGGGAGGGAAGATGTGGCTCAAGTGGTAGAATACTTGTTTCCAGTCTGTGAGATTTTGGGTTTGATCTCCAGCATTGTATGATGGCAAAGTACCACCAAAATGACTCTAAATCCCCTTATTGCATCCATGAGTGCAAAGTCCTAGCAATCTTGTGCTGTTGTTGGGAAAAGGTATGTTTTATTGGTATACCAAATAAGTAAATTATAAGCTAGTAAGAAAAATACAGTATTTTGTTAAAAATTAAAACTACAATGACAAAACAACAGAATGCACCATAATACCATAAAGTCAACAGTAATTAACTCTGGGTAAGAAATTTAAGTTTCTTATTACTTTTACTTTTTTATTAAATATATAGATATAAAAAGTTAGACAAAATAGTTCATCTATAACTAACGTTAAAAGATATACTTTTAACAGAACAATAGTACAAATAATTCTGCTTATAGTATTAAAATTGTCCACTTCTGCCATTACCAATATGCTTAAAACCCATTTATCACTGTCCTTATGTCCCCTTTTATCTATCCTCACTTCTTGGTAATCTTAGCTCTGTTCTTAAAGTCCAAATAATGTGAGTGTTTTGTTTTATTTCTTCATTTATTTATTTATTTATTTATATCACATGTGTCTGAGATCAACCAGAATTTGAAGGATCTGTCAATCTAGTCTTTCTGTGTTTTGTTTGTTCAGTTTTGGGACCACATCTGATGATGCTCAGGGATTTTCCCTGCTCTGCACTTAAGCATCATTCCCAGCTGTGCTTGACGGCATCCAAGTTAAATGCCCTACCCCCGTACTCTCTTTGGCCCCATGAAGTCATTTTTACAACACAGTTTCAAATTATAGAAAAAAAGTACTGCCAAACTATTTTATAAAAACTGATAAACTCACATACTCACATTTCTAGCATGCTGGCTTTAGTACATTAGCAAAACTTGAAAACTGTAGTGAATTTCTAAAATAATCATTAACTAAAAGCAATATGTATAAAATAACAAGCATGACATATTAGAAATCTGTGAGATGTTGGGGCTGAAGGTATAGCTAGATACTATGACTTCATATGTTCTCCATAGCATCGGCAGTGGTAATCCCTACACAGAAATAGGAGTAGTCCTAAGCATCACTAGGCATGGGCCACCACCTCCCATATAATAAAATAAAAAATAAAGTAAAATCTGAGCTGCAAGTTGCAAGATAAGAGAACAAAAAATGTAACTTGAGAAGAATATATTAAAAGTAAGATAACTTGGGGCCAGAAAGTTAGTACAGAGGTTAAGGTACTTGCCTTACACAAAGATGATAAGGGTTTAAACTCCAGGACCACATAAAATCCCCCCCCCCGCCCCGAACCACCAAGAGTGATCTATTCCTGAGGTCAAAGTCAGAATTAAGTCCTAAGCACAGTCAGGATCTATTACTAGCACACAAAAAGAATGATCTGAAAGTAAATGTGAAGACCTATGTTCATTGCAATACTATTTATAATACTGTTTATAGAACATATAAACAGTTAAATGTCCAACAACAAATCAGTGAATAAAAAAATTATAGGCTATATATACACAGTAGAATACTACTATTGATTCCAGCATGCCATATGGTCTCACAAGCCTTCCAGGAGGATTTCTGAGCACAGAGCCAGGAGTAACCTCTGAGCACCTCCATGTGTGGCAGAAAAACAGAAGAAATGAAAGAAAGAAGAAAGAAAAAAAGAAAGAAGAAAGAAAGAAAGAAAGAAAAGAAAGAAAGAAAGAAAGAAAGAAAGAAAGAAAGAAAGAAAGAAAGAAAGAAAGAAAGAAAGAAAGAAAGAAAGAAAGAAGAAAGAAAGAAAGAAAGAAAGAAAGAAGAAAGAAGAAAGAAGAAAAGAAAGAAAGAAGAAAGAAAGAAAGAAAGAAAGAAAGAAAGAAAGAAGAAAGAAAAAGAAAGAAAGAAAGAAAGAAGAAAGAAGAAAGAAAGAAGAAAGAAAGAAAGAAAGAAGAAAGAAAAGAAAGAAAGAAAGAAGAAAGAAAGAAAGAAAGAAAAAAGAAAGAAAGAAAGAGAGAAAGAAAGAAGGAAGGAGAAAGAAAGAAAGAGAAAAGAAAGAAAGAAAAGAAAGAAAGAAGAAAGAAAAGAAAGAAAGAAAGAAAGAAAGAAAGAAAGAAAGAAAGAGAGAGAGAGAGAGAGAGAGAGAAAGAAAGAAAGAAAGAAAGAAAGAAAGAAGAAAGAAAGAAAGAAAGAAAGAAAGAAAGAAGAAAGAAAGAAAGAAAGAAAGAAAAAGAAAGAAAGAAAGAAAGAAAGAAAGAAAGAAAGAAAGAAAGAAAGAAAGAAAAGAAAGAAAGAAAGAAGAAAGAAAGAAAGAAAGAAGAAAAGAGTTTTTTTGACAAATACTGAGTTTAACCAAGTAGAAGCTAGAGAATTTTTGAAAAAGAACTTTGGGATAGTAATAGATAAATATTATCACTTGAGTAATAAATGTGGTACAGTAACATTCCCTAAATGGTAAATAATATGTTTTACTCTATACTAAGTAAGCTGCTTTGAAAAAAATGTTTTCATCTTGTATTCAACACTATAACAATAATCAGTTTAATAAAGCAAACTTAAATGATTGATGGGCTGATTATATTATAGAGACAAATCATAAATATTAAAGAGGAACAATTATCTTTATTTTCCCAGAAAATTGCCATGCACACAGAATATCCTAATGTATAAAAAGCACTAGTACTAATAAAAAAGTTACAGAGCATAAACATATACAAAAATACATTTTATTAAAATAAAATTAAAGACCAAATTTATTTATAGCATTATCAAGATAAGAAATATTCAGTAATAAATCTAATCATATGGAGTTACTTTTCTATAATGAAGACTATAAAACATTGCAAAAGAAAAATGAAAGAAAGTCTAAATAAATAACTAAATATATTATTATCAGAAAAGAAAGTGGCCTTTAATTTTCTTTTATCTTAACCTTCCTTGACAAATTTTGATATTACTTATAATGGCCTTATAAAAAAATTAAAAGTAATCTAAGTTTCCAGTTTTAAGCATTCCAACTACATAAGGCATTTTTTCATGAAAATAGAGTTTTCTTTGTGAATGGGCTTATTTTTCAAATTTTAAATTTTAATAATTTTATTAAGTATAATTTTCATATAATTATCATTTTGTTTAAAGTGTTAATTTTTGTATTTTAATTCTATTGTACATCACCCATCATAGTTTCATTTTCTAAAATGTCTATGCTCCATTGAAATTAATTTATTCTAAGTGTCTATCTCCATGCAACAACTAATCTAATTTCTGTCATTATAGTCTAATTTTTAATTCATGTAAATTTAATCATGCAGTATATTGTGCTTACATTTTACTTGGATAATATTCTTAATTCATAATTTTATGTGTTGATAATTTTGATCTTATTGATGAATTATATTTCTTAATCAGTACATTGTTCATTGTCTTCAGAAAAAGAGCACCAAGAACATATGTGTGTTATATGATATTGGATTCCATTATTATGGAGGCTAAGATATCCCATAGTCTGTCATCCACAATCAGAAGACTCAGCAATACCAGTATTGTAGTTTAAAAGTCTTTCGTATGAACATTGAGTAGAAATAAAAAATGATCAGACTTAAACACCTAATCCAAAGCCAACTACAACAGAATTGATACCCAATCTACAACAAGCTAGACACAGAAAGAACCACTTATACTAGCAGCTCGGGGGACAAAGGAGGGAGATAGGGGATGCATGCTGGGAACAGGGGTGGAGGGAGGACAACATTGATGGTGGGAATACCCTGATTCAATGTCACCATGTACCTAAAATAATACTGTGAATGATTCGTAATCCACTTTGGTCAAAATGAAAATTATTAATAAAATAATTGGAAAATTCTAAAAAACAGTCTTATACCAGGGAGTTGATGTTATAGACTATAGTTAAAATCTAAAGACTTTAGAAGTAGGAGCACCAAAGGCAACAGAAAGCTAAGGTTTCAGTTCATGTAATTAGGCAGAAAAAGAAAATGACTCCTTTTTACCCCTTTATATTGTTTTAGGCCCTCATTATATTACATCAGGGCTGTCCATATTTGGTGGAGGCAATGTACTCCATTTAGTTTATGGATTCCAGTACTAATCTGTTCTGGAAATAGTATTAGATACACCTACAGACATCTGGACTTCCTAACTAGACATTTGGGCATTTCATGTTGCAGTCAAGTAGAATTAACTGTTTCATGTGAATATGCCACATATGTGTAAGTGATGTATGGATTTATTTTCATTTATGTTAGATGAGTACTTGAAAGAACTGCTAATCACACAGAAATATTTATTTGATTGGAACTTAGGAGGAGCCGGCCATGGAAGTACTTGGAGGATACACCTGGATAGATTTCTAGAAGAAATCTTAAAATCACACCTGGTAGTGATTGGGGATGCTCAGAGAACCATGTGGTGCCTGAGAGTCAAGTACTGGCCAGATGTAAGCAAAACATTAACATCTGTACTACCTCTCTGGTTCTATATTTGATTTTATAAGAAACTGTCATGCTATTTTCCTTAGTTAATACAAGATTTTGAATGCTTACAGAATTTAAGAATGTAAGAGAATGCCCCCTAACCTTTATCAATTTATATCATCTATGTCTAAACTAATGCCATTTTTTGTAATGGTATTTCTTAAGGTTTCATTGTCATTTCCTTAATATCTATGGATGCTAATCATCCTTTGTAATGTACCTATTAAACTATTTTGTCCATAATTTTTCTAACCTTTCAGTCGAAGCTCTTAGTAATCTTTAGAAATAAGCCCGTGCTTATCTTATTTTTTCTTTTATTATTTTTTTTTTTGCCCTTTTGGGGGCCACACCCAGTGACACTCAAGGGTTACTCCTTGCTATGTGCTCAGAAATAGCTCCTGGCTTGGGGGACCATATGGAACTCCGGAGATCGAACCGTGGTCCGTCCTAGGAGCAAGGTAAGGAATATAATTTTTTTTCTCATATATATTTGTTACAAAATTTCTTTTGCAAGGACTAGTTTTTCCCACTGAATAACCTCGGGTTTTAATTGTAGGCATCTGGTGCAATTTCACAGCTCCAGGCTAAAGCACCAGATTCCAATAGTAAGTCACCCTGTAGAACCTATGTGGGCCCTTTCTTAAAAAAGTTTGTTTAATCTCAGAGATGTAGCCAGATTCCATGATGACTTGTACAATTTAAAATCTATCTTTTTCTTTACTTGTTTGCTTGTTTTGGCAGACACCTGGGAAGAATAAAGTGAAAATATTTCTTAAATTTATAAACTTAGCTTCACTGTATATTGATGACTTTATCTTTGATCTTGATGAGGGAATTTGAGCACTCTGAAGTGTCATATAAATTAATAAGTTATAATTTAATAGAGTGAATGCATTTCTATCAAACCTTGTGAGTCTTTATTTATTAATCCTGTATGCGTTATTCTAAATTTCCACAACGCATTTATAGTAACAGGCATTAAGGGAAAACAATATCAAATATTGTACAGGGAAAACAACATAGCTAGTGTGTTGTAGTTTTATAAACATTGACTCTTTTTTCTGGCTTTAATACAAGAGAGAGCATAAGATTAGCAGCTGAACAGAGCCACCTAGCCATCATTCTGATCACTGATCACTGTTGAAGCTCCAGAGTTTTCATTTTCATACTGTTATGTTTTCAGTTCAATGGACTTCTCTCCTACTCAGCCCCCTTTCTCTCTACCTTCTTGATCTTTCATTTTCCTCTCCTATGCTTTGCTAAGGTTTCATTGATAATTATGGATTTGTCTCTGTCACACAAACTTAACCTGGTTGAAGTAATGAAATAATAGTCTTGCTTCTTTGTACACACAGACTTTTGTGTACAAACTAGAATAAATTGCAAATATTTTGTAAATCATTTGGCAATATTCAATGATGTATAAAAATGAAACAAACATGGATTAATTTTTATTTCCTACTTGGACTCTTCCTAGATATGAACAATGACAAAACTTCTTTCGAATATGAAACTATGAAAAGGTGAAATAAAATTAACAAAAATGCAGTTTATAACTTACAGGTTATTGGTGTATTTAATTTTCACAAATCATTACAAGATACTTTCAAAATTAAGTTATATCTTTTAGAAGCGCATGTGCTAGAAGTATATATTTATATTTTAGCTGCATTTCCATATGTACAAATATTTACGGCATGATTTTTATAGTCATAACAGAATTTTACCACTGGAAAAAATCTTAGAATTAATCTTGTCAAGTCTAATATTTGAATTTGATAAATAAAAAACCCTATCACTCACAGAAGTAAAGAAATTATCCTCAAATTATAGAGTTTCTTAATTATATGCAATATCATATGCTAAGTACCTGCTTCCATAGTTCCATTTTAATGCTAACCACATTGGATTCTAGAATCTGAAATAATATCCTGTACTATAGAGAAAGTCATGAATAATAATTATATAGCATAGGAAGAATTAATGTTCTTGAATATAACTAGGAGTCCATTACTGTAACTAGTAATTTACATGATTTTAGGACAACTATATTTTCCATGCATATGTAATACATGAAAAATGTAGCCCAGATGAGTGCTAAATATTTTAAAAGCAAAATCTGTTAAGGAAGAAAATTTAGAATAGTAAAAGAGAGTGAGTTCTCCTAAACCCATAGTCTGGGACTCTTAAAGACTATTAAAGTTTGTGCAGGTTAGAGAATAGATTAAAGATTTTATATATTTAGATCTTAAAATAAATTAATCCTGAATATTAAAATGCTTGTCCAGAGTAGGGCAGTACTATGATGGAGTTTTATTGTGTTACTTTGATATCAGCTGCCTCTCAGTACCCCGCTAGCTTCACCCCTGATCCCACAGATCATTAGACCATGTAGAGCTAATTGTCCTGAGGCACTTACACAGTTGGTGTCATGTGGTGACAATGAAGAATGTTGTCAAGCTAAACAAGGGAGTTTCCTCCTCTCTGAGGTGGAAATTGAGAAATGTGTCATTTGACATACTAGTAAAAGCATAATTTAGACTTAAATCTGAAGATGCTAGTCAATTTTTGTGCTTATAAAATCATTTGTAAAGGGAAAAAAATCAGAGCTTTCAATTCCTATGTAGCTTTAATTTGTAATGAATATAAAAATAAACTTTTTAAAAAGTCAATGCATCTATTTATTTTTCTAAATAATCTATACTTATAAACAACATTTTGAATTGAATTGAACTCTCCAAAGAGATTAAGGATTATAATATTGATGTCTATTAATATTTAACCTCCACACGCCCTCCATACACATACCTCACTTCACCTCTAATCATGCCTCAGGGGCAAAATTCTTTTTCAAATGTTATTGAAATAGAAGATTTCTCATATGTCTACAATTGAAGTATATAAAGGAGATTATATAGGTGATTATAGATGGCATAGCTACTGGAGTTTGGAGAAAGACTGACCACTTCAAGGATTGTCAATTGGAAGCAGCTCACAAGCCACCCTAAAGAAGTATGGAGTCTTTAAGGATCATTAATTAAGCAACAACAAAAATAATTTTATTGTTAAAAGAGAAGGACTTACATATGTAACTATATATACATGCATATACATATATAAATCCTTACACTACAAAGCAAAAATATTGCTATTGGAACATATAAGCAAATAAAATAAATTATTAATTGATTACTAATTGAGAGCATAAGGAGCATTATTAAATACGATAAAATTCAAACAGCTTTGAGTAATATATTAAATTCTGAAACAAAACAAAATACAGAGATTGCATTTTTGTGCTACAGTAGTAAAGATATATATGCTATTTAATAATGGAGAGAGGGGTCAGAGTAATGATACAGTGAGCAGGGCTCTTGCCTTGCACATAGGTGACCCAAGTTCTGATCTCCAGCATTCCTCATGGTCACGCAAATCTACAAGGTGTCATTGCTGACTACAGAGAGAGAAGTAACCCCTGAGCACCATCAGGTATAGCCCAAATATCATATATATGTATTAGTCATCTAATTTTGAGGAAAAAGCTAAGAGTATGAAGTGAATCCAAAAAAAAAGCCCCTTCAGCCAATAGTCTGAAAAATCTGATTAATCAGATACACAAAACTGAAATCAGACCTCTCTCTTACAGCATAAACAAAAGTTAATTTAAAGTAGATTAAAGACCTTGATATCAGACAAGAATTAATGAAACATTGACAAAAATATACGTGGAACTGTTCATAAGCATTGAATTTAGAGGTCTCTTCAATGATTCAATGCTATAGTCAAGTAAATGAAAGCAAATATAAGCACATGAGACTGCATCAAATTAAGGAGCTTCTACATCGCAAAAGAAACAATGACCAGAATAAAAAGATAATCCCAGGACCTAAAAACTCTAATCGGAAAACACTTCTGTGCTCTTATATTCATTGCAACACTATTCGTGATAGTAAAAGTACAGAAAACAAGTGTCTAAGAACCAGGACCAGAGCGGAGGCACAAGTGATAAGGTATCTGCCTTGCCTGCGCTAGCCTAGGATGGACCATGGTTCGATCCCCTGGGGTTCCAAATGGTCCCCCAAGCCAGGAATGATTTCTAAACATCAGTGGGTGTGGTCCACACCCAGGCCCAAAAGTGTCTAAGAACTGATGACTGAACAACAACAACAACAAAAAAACTATGGATATATATACAATTAAATACTACTTGACTAAAAAAAAAAAAAAGGTGACAAAGTCATGTAACTATTGCTATGCAAGAGGAACTTGCATCAAATTTATATCAAACAGTGAAGGCAGTCAAGAGAAACACAATACAGAATGATTTCCCTCATATGTGAAACAACAAAAAGAAAAGTAGATGAATAGTAAAAGCCCCAAAACTGCAAAATCTAAGAATTGGCTACACAACTAAACTTAGTATGGCAGTTTAAATCTTAGCTGTGGAGAAGAAAGTGGTCGTAAGATGGGCAGCTGAATTCAAATAATTTCCTTAGCCTGTCATTCAACTCTAAGATAAGGATACAGAAAAGTTTATCCCTACAAACTGCCTTTTCTAAACATCCACCTGAACTGGCTAATTGCAAGGTCTGGCCAGTAGGACACAAGTTTTAGACTAAAAGTACAAATGGGATAATCCGAAAGTGTCTGTCTGCTCCTTTCTCAATCTTGCATAAAACTAGTAACAAAAAGTTTTATTCTATTTCAGATTCTAAAGACCAACATTTATCTCTTGCTAGCAATACTCCTCCCCCCAACACACACACCATAACTAGAGTTTCTTCGAAAAAGCTTGGCTTCTTTATTTTGATAGTACCATCTCCTTTTTGTTTGTTCTAAAGAAAATAAAATTTAACTCCAAACATCCTCTTTGACTTCAAATTTATTCTAAACAAAAGGCGTTTAAGAAACAGCAAACTCAGGATAGTACAGGTCCCTATCTCCCAAGTGTGGATCAATCCCCTGAACTACAGCACTGCCAGGAGTGGTCATTGATCAAAGAGCCATGAGAAAGTCTCAATATAATCAGATATGGCCAAAAAATACTTATAAAGAGATTCTATCTTTAGCTGTTTTTTCTAAATACAAAATATAAATTCTATCATAAACTAGAGACAGAATGACCAAACCATGGATACCACAATAGAAAGCTGCAGACAAATTTAATGCCCATCCATTTGAATGTTTGCCACCATTATATATGTAAAAAATTTTTCTTTGCCCTACCATTTCTCTACAAAATGTTTTATTTTTTAATTCACTTTATTTAAATAACATGCATCACATAATGGACATAGTTAACTATAATACATTTGTTTCCAGACAAGTGAGACAAGTATTAAAAAAAATAAAAAGAATAGGAGCCAGAGTGATAACACAGTGGTAGGGCCTTTGCCATGCATGCTGCTGACCCAGGATGGACCTCGGTTTGATCCCTGGTATCCCGTATGGTCCCCAAGTCAGGAGCAATTTCTGAGCACATAGCCAGAAATAACTTTTGAGTTGTCACCGAGTGTGGCCAAAATAACAACAAAAACAACAACAACAACAACAACAAAAATAACAAGAAAAGAATAGAAACAAAAAAGGAAGAATAAAAAGAAAATTAAAAAATAAGTACAGTGACAAGCAAATTTGTGAAAATTATTGTATCTCCATAAGGTCATTAAGACTTTGGCAGAAGGTTTGTTGCTAGCTGACCATTCTGTTATTTCATTTGTTTACATACATATATGACCTCAGCTACACATTTTCTTCTAAATTGGTGTGCTCCTAACTGAATGCCAGCATCAAACAAATGAAGTTGTCTAGACATTCAAAACACTATTACTGATACAGTGGATTTTGTGGGTGTGTTCTCAGCTGTAAGGTTTCCCAAAAGTAGTAGAATCCAGAGATTGGGGACAGGGTGCCCTCACTCACTCCAAAAAAAATTAAGGCCCTGGTAATATCAGTCCAAATACCAACATAGCTGAAGTTTGATCATATTAGTGACTCTGCAGAGAATCTTAGAAGAGTCATGAAGCAGAGCCTAGGCAAAGTGTCAGTTATGGGTATTGGGTGCCCCAGGAGTGGCTTCAGCATACTGGGGGCTTGGCTCTCCCTATCCTCCCAAGTTTGCCAGCTTTCTTTCTTTAGGGGGTGGGGTTAGAAATTCTTATCTTTTTTTGAGAAATTTTTATTTTTATTTTTACCACTTGGATTAAAAATCTTTCACAGTAATATTTTAGGTACATAAGGTTGCCAGCTTTCAACTGAGTAGCTGGTGTACCTAAGATTTTTCATGGCTTTGTTTATATCTCTTTCAAGAAAGGAGTGAGTCTATGGAACTGACCTGGTTTCAAAATGTTTTATTCTTTATTGAGGATTCTATCTTAACCAAGAGTTTTAAGTCACAGCTATATGCTACATTTTTTTTTTGAAGTAAAATTAGATTTTAGGGGCCCGAGAGGTTAGCACAGGGTAAGGCTTCTGATGCCTTGCTCGCACTAGCCTAGGACGAACCGCAGTTCGATCCCCCAGAGTCCCATATGGTCCCTCAAGCCAGAGGCGATTTCTTAATTTTTTAATAATAATTATTATTTTGACCAAAGTAAATTCCATATCTTTCACAGTAATATTTTAGGTACATAGTGACATTGAATCAGGGGAATTCCCACCACCAAAGTTGTCCTCCCTCAATCCTCGTTCCTAGTATGCATCCCATATCCCCCTTCTACTCTCCCCGGGCTGCTAGTGTAAGTGGTCCCCTCTGTGTCTAGCTTGTTGTAGGTTGGGTATCGATTCTGTTGTCGTTGGCTTTGGATTTGGTGTTTAAGTCCAATCATTTTTATTACTACTTAGTGATCATACAACTGTTTGATCTTGGTAACCTCCAATATTCCCCCTCAATTTGTGAGGATGAACAAGATGGTTCAAGTTATGTGGTTCTGTTTGAAGAAAAGAAAAAAATAAAATGGGTCAAAAATCAAACAAGCAAAAAATGGACGGAGTCCTTCTAGAGGCAATAAATATCAATTTGAGAGAAGAAAAAGGATGAGATACACAGCAACAATACAAAAATAAAAAATCAAACAAAAAATCCAAAAAAGCGCTACAGCAATAAAGACAACCACCACACAATAACCACAGTTCTATTTCTGAGCATACAGTCAGGAGTAACCCTGAGCATCACCGTTGTGACCCAAAATAAAAAAAAATAAAAATAAAAAATTTTAAAAGAGAGAAAGTAATGAGCAATATTTTTGAGCGAGTAGCTTCTCCAAAAGCTGAAGAACCTTCATATAAAACCTAGCATAAAAGTAGGAAAATCTGAAGTCCATATTTTAAGAGGGGAAATGAGGGTGACCTGTACTGGGCACCTTGTACCCAGGCAACATATGTGCTCTAAGTTACTTTTTTTTTTTTTGAGGTTTCCTTCACACAATATACAGTGCAAATGTTAATAAATCATTTCTCTGTGATTTATCTAGATTTTTGTTAAAGATGCTTGTGAGGAGACAGAGAGGACAGCATGAAGGGTACTTGCCTTACAAACAACTGCCCAGGGTTTACTCCTGGGCATCACCACATATTGTCCCCAGGTCCCATAGGAGTGATCCCTGAGTGCAGAGCCAGAAGTGAGCAATGGGCACAGAAAATAAAAATAAATAAAGACCTGATGGTGGGGATTCAGGAAAAAAAAACCCATAAAATTAATACTACCACCACCCCTAGCTGAAAAATTAAGGTCGGAAAACTTTTGTCTCTCCTACATTGCTAAACTTACTATGTTCTATTATTGATATTATACAGTTGATGCACGAAAAGTCTTGCATCAACGTTTCATGTGCTATCATATATTTAACACCAAGATCATATTGCCTTATTTTTAAATATTACGTGCGTTTAACTACGTTTATATATTTACATTTTTCTGTTTGATAACTTTTTAAAAATAAACCCTAACAAGTTTTATTCCAACTGCAGTTCAACTTCTCCATTATTAAAAATCATTTGCCACAAGGGGGCAGACGTGACTAAGTCATATAATAATGTCTCTGATTTTTGAATTTGAGATAGTATATTCTCGAAGGCAAATATGTAAAAGTAAAACCCCAAATAATTCAAATTTTAGTCTTTTTATTTTCTTATCATTTTATGGCTCCAGCTTTATCTTTATTCTATTACATTAAATATGGAATTAACATAATCAGTTGTTTATTACATAGGATTGATAATGTTCCAATGCTCCTGAGTTTGTGTCCAAAGCAGATATTGTGATTTTAGTTATAGGTTTTAGCTAATAATTAAATTATTATATCTATGGAAGGTTATATTATTATTTATAGAAAGAAAAATTAGGGATGTTTAAAATATCACAAACCAAGTGATAGATAAGAATTTGTACCTACTTTTATATAATTCCAAATTTATGTATAATATTAATTTTATTTTGTTTTAGCCATATAATATTTATAGAAAACTAAAAAATTACTTATATGTGTATTATTTAAAATCACTGTAAAGAAATTATCCATTTAATTACATCCTGTTCAAAAACAAAACATGCTTTTTTCCTGCTATTTTGCTCATTATCTACTAATATTAGCTTACTTTTATAATATTAATAAAGGCGTACAACCACATACATAACAATTTCAAAGTGAAGTTTATTTCTTCTTCTGGCCAGTTTATTTTTTTGGAGTAATATAGCAAATATATTATACTTTCATCCTGGATATTCATTATCGATTAGTTTATTTTCATTTATACTACCAATGAAACTGTATCTATATGATTATTTCATATAATCATTGTAATAGCTTCAACTGACACATGATACATAAATATTACATATTTTTAAATGTGAAATAAATTATATTTATAATAATTTTACATAATAACATATATACAATATTAATTTAAATACTCAATAATATCAGAATAAATATTTACAAAATCCCATATGGCACATCACATCATAGATACATACTTTTGAAGTACAGACTAAACTAAAAAGTATAATATGATATAATATGCTTACAATCAAACAAAAATCAGAACAGAACTAGCAGCAGCAATTACAAAAGGATCAAAATTCAAAGCACATTTTTTGAGGAATAGCTGCAATAAGAATTACATACTTTAATTGAACAACCCATGTCAGTAACATTATTGTGATAATTTACTACCTTTCCCAGTAAAATTTACATTTTTCTGTATTTCATATATTTTTCTGTAACTGAGAGAATAATTTTGCTATTCAATAAGTTCTGGGTAATAGGTGTGCTTGTTGAGAACATATGCAAGCATTGAAGCTTTGCTGCTCATGAATGATTGATCCTTAACTTGTCCAATGTCAGCCAATTTACCATAGGGGAAAGGACTTTGTATATGATATATGTATAAGCAGCAATAAAAATTATTCCTGGTGATGATTTATCACAACAGGTTAACTCAAAACTTTCATAATTCAAGTCGAGCTGTGTGAATAGAGATGAAAATGAGAAAGGGCCTGGCTTGAATTATTTAAGACTAGAGCTAAACATGTGTATACCTATAACCGCAACAATTTACTAACTATATATCTCATCGGCATATTAATTATAGGAAATGTGTAAAAATGGATATAACAGTACTATATGCAAAGTTTCATGCTGAAAACTACTCAAACATCCATTGCCAATAAAGCAATAAGATTTTACGTTGTACATTAAAAAACTTAAATACAGGGGCCAGAGCAATGGACTGCAGTAGGTAGTTTGCCTTGCACACTGTAGATCCAGGATGGACATTGGTTCGATCCCCGGGTTCCCATATGGTTCCCAGAGCCAGGAGCAATTTCTGAGCACATAGCCAGGAGTAAACCCTGAGCGTCACAGGTGATATATATATATATATATATATATATATATATATATATATATATATATATATATATGAGATAGGGATAGAATATATATATATATATATATATATATTCTATCCCTATCTCTGGGATTTGTTTTTGTGACTAGGATGTGTCTTGGGTGCTTTTCTTTCGATCTCTTTTAGCTGGTACACTTTGAGCATACAGTATTGGGTTGCATGCCATCTTTAACTCTGGGAGTTTCTCTGTAATGATGTCCTTGACTATTGATTCTTCCTGGGGATTTTTTTCCTGGGTCTCTGGGATTCCAATAATTCTTATGGTTTTTTCTGTTGAGTTTGTCAAGGACTTCTATTTTCATCTGTTCACATTCTTTGAGTATTTTTCCATTGTCTGATCATTTGCTTTAAGTTTTTTTTTCAATCTCTTCTGCTGTATTGAGTTATTCTACATCTCTTTTTTCCAGCTCGCTGATTCTATCCTTGGCTGCTGTTACTCAGTTTGAGAGGCTTTGCATTGACTTTTTAATTTCATCTACTGAGTTTTTCAATCCTATTATTTCAGTTAGCAGTTTTCTGACTGCTGGTGGAAATGCTGCCTAGTCCAGCCCTTATGGAAAATAATATGGAGATTCCTCAAAAAACTGGAACTTGAGCTCCCACATGATCCAGCTATACTACTCCTAGGGATATACCCTAGGAATACAAAAATGAAATACAAAAATCTCTTCCTCACACCTATATTCATCCCAGCACTATTTACAATAACCAGACTTTGGAAATAACCAAGATGCTCCTCAATAGATGAATGGCTAAAGAAACTGTGGTACATATACACAATGAAATATTATGCAGCCATCAGGAGAGATAAAGTCATTAAATTTCCCTATATATGGATAAACATGGAAACTATTATGCTGAGTTAAATACGTCAAAAGGAGAGAGAGACACACACAGAATAGAGTAACCCATTTATCAATGGGTTTTAAGAAAAATAAAAGACATTATTGTAATAATGCCCAGAGATGAGGGCTAAAAGGAGGGGTGAGTGCAGTCAGAACATTAACAACTACATTGACAATGTTTATGAGTGAGAGAAGTAGAATGCCTATGTTGAATACAGGCAGGGGTGTGAGTGGAGGGATATGGGGTGAATTGATGGTGGAAATGTTGCACTGGTGAAGGAGGTGTTCTTTTTGTGACCAAAACCCAACTATAGTCATGTTTGTAATATGGTGTTTAAATAAAAACTTTTTTCATTAAAATATAATAATAAAAGAAAATTTTAAAAAATTACATAAAAGAACATCATAAAATTTTTGTTTGTTTTTGGGGGTCACACCCAGCTGTTCTCAGGGGGTACTCTTAACTCTGTGCTCAGAAATTGCTCCTGGCAGGCTCAGGGGACCACATGGGATGCCAGGATTCGAACCTCTGAATTGGCTGCATGCAAGGCAAATGCCCTACTGCTCTGCTATCTCTCCAGTCCCATAAAATATTTTTTAAAAAGTCAGAAAGAAGACAGACATACAATAAGTTGACACTTTTATCAAAATTCTACCATAATCACAAGCTACCTATATTGCCATCCATGAGACAAGTGGTTGTTTTTCTCAGAAGCAGTGACAAGAAGCAGGAAATGTTTTTGGTGTTTATTATTATTATTATTATTATTATTATTATTATTATTATTATTATTATTAAAGTTAGGTACTGGTCATATACCTATGTTCGACTTAAGTAACTGTATATTTTCTGTATTATGTTATCAATTACTGATTATGGTATTATCCAGTATATTTAGCTTATGATAAAAATATAATTAGTTCCAGTTGGAATCTTAATTTGAAACAAACATTCTTGTGCCACGAGAAAATCCTCTTGCTATGTTCTATTATTGATATTATCCAGTTTCTAGAGTCTTTTGATGTTCTCATGCATTTTAACTAATTATCTGTGAAGAGTTTAATAAGACAATTTGCTGAAAATCTATAAAGCCATAGCACAATATGACTCATAAAGCTTCACCACAATTATTCTGAAAATAGTCATCCAACAAATACTGCAACATATTCTGCAAAAACTATTAGGTGGATCAATAGATAGTATAGTGGCTCTTGAAAATTTGCATGCCTGCTATCCAAAAGGTCCACACAAGCCTTGCCCAGTGTAGAGTCATGAGTAAGCATATATTTTCTAACAATAAATTTATAAATTTATTAATTAATACATAACTGGTTGGTAAAATAATAACTATTTTTAATTATATTAGAAAGTCTTGTTCACATAAAATGCTTTGAATATTGAATATTGAATTTAGTTATTTACTAAAAAATAAAGCATTTCTGATTTCACCTGTTTAGCATACATTATATCCTACAACTATTAAAAAATTGAGTTAAAGAATAGAAATGCATGCATATTAAAATTTTATTTTATTGCTTACAGTTTTATTTTTAATTAAATCATAAATTAAGATATAGAAAATGTTATTATATTTTGAAACTAATTATTTTCAGGTAAGAGTGTTTGCATTGTTAGCCTAGCTCCATTTATATCTGATAAACAAATATTCCCATCTTATCTCTACAAATCCTCAAACTTCTAGCTTATTACATCTCTTAAAAGTATCAAAGAATAGGGTTAGATTGATAAAGGCAACCCAGGTTCAATCCCTGGTATACTATATTGTTCCCCAAGCACTGCCAGCGGTAATTTTTTAGTGCAGAGCCAGGAAAAAAACTCTGAGCATCACTGTGTGTGGCTTAAAAGCAAAAAAATAAAAAAGTCCAAGAACTTAAAAGTATTGACACCATATTAATAAAACTACACTTTTGAGTCGTTCTTGAAAGCCAGATTTTATAGAAGCATATTTCATAGTATTTATATATATATTAATCATAATAATTACACTTTGATAAACAAATCTAAACTATACAAATAAGGCTCAGGAAATAAATAACTAAAAGCTAATAAAATTGACAATGTTGTCTAACATAATACCCTCAATTCCATCCAATTTGCAGGAAATTATTTCATCGTTTCTTATAGCAGCATAATATTCCATTGTGTGTATCTATATCATAACTTCTTATCTATAAATTTATCATTAAACATTTGGGTGGTTTTCATATCCTAGCTGTGTCCTAAGCACTGCAATAAACATAGGTGTGCGATATCTCTTCAGATAGAATTTTTGTATTTAGAAAGTAGATGCTAGAAATGGCATTGTGGAATTATATGGGGGTTCTTACTTTTTGGAGGGGACACACCTGGTGGGTGTAGGCATTACTCCTGGCTCTTCACTCGGAAATCACTCCTGACAGGCTCAGGGGACCCTGTGGAATGCCAGAGATCAAACGCAGGTTGGTTGCTTGCAAGGCAAATGCCTTACCCTCTGTACTATCACTTGGGTTCTGGTTCTTATTAATTTTTTAATTTTGGGAGGGAGTCCACACCGGGCGGCACTCAGGGGTTACTCCTGGCTTTGCACTCAGAAGTCGCTCCTGGTAGGCTCAGTTGGCCATATGAGATGGCCTGCAATCGGACCCAGGTTCATTCCAGGTCGGCTATGTGCAAGGCCAAAGCCCTACCTCTGTGCTATATCTCCAGGCCACTTTTTATTTTTAATATCTATACTGTTTTCCATTAAATCTGAACTAGATGTATTCCCACTAATAGCAAAAGAGGTTTTCTTCTTCACTTTGTCCAGTTTACACAGAATTTTTTTCAAGTCATTTTCAATATATAACATTATCACTGGTGTGAGATAACAATTCAATGTTACTTTGTTTTGCTTGTCTTGGTAATAAATGGCAATCCATATGTCTTTTTTAAATGGTCATCTCAGTCCCATTTTTGATGAGGTTATTGAGTTATATGCTTTTGGTTTTTATTGACCTTTGATAATGCTCTTCCTATTTTTCATTTTAATCCTTTATCTAGTATACTGGAAGCAAATATTTAATCTCATTTAAGAGGATACAGCTGGGGTTATTATTTAAGTAATGTAAGTCAGAGAGAGAAAGAAAACTAAAGTAAGCATTAAGTAGCATGGGTGAACAAAGTAAATATAAAACCTGTTCTCTTTAAGCTTTTTATTTTACACAACAAAGAAATCTTAAAAATAAATTTACTGAATCTTCAGATGAAATAAAAAAAAACATAGTTTCTCAAGCTTCCAACGTTCTTCACCCTCTAATAATTTTTAAAGTTTATGTGAGAATAAACACAGAGGTAATGATTGAGTCACATTAGAAGAAAAAGACACAAGCTTCAATATTATGTAATTATGTCATAGTAAGTGTGAGAGAGAAAACGGGAAAGAGAGAAAATAGAGATAGACAAAAAATAGAAACAGATGGGGCTAGAGTGATAGCACAGCAGTAGGGCATTTGCCTTGCATGTGGATAATCCAGATGGACCTTGGTTCAATCCTCGGAGTCCTATATGGTTCCCAAACCAGGAGTGACCTCTGACAGTTGCCGGCTGTGGCCCCAAAAACAAAAACAAAAAGACAGAGAGAGAGAGGAGTATTGTTATAATCACTAGTTCCTTTTATTTCAGACCATAAACTAGTATTGACTTTGAGAAGTAAAAAATAAATTTATTGTCTAGATTAAAAAATAAAAAAGTTAGAATCGTATGCACGTTTTGTTGTCAAAGTATTTTTGAAAATCCAAGCATCCAGATCCCACAGAAAGATGACATACAGGGGCCAGAGCAATAGCACAACACAATGATAGGGTGTTTGCCTTACAAGTGGCTGACCCAGGGCGGACATGGGTTCAATCCTCAGCATCTCATATGGTCCTTTGAGCCTGCCAGGAGTGATTTCTGAGTACAGATCTAGGAGTAACCCCTGAGCATCACCGGTGTGCCCCCACCCAAAATAACCAAAAACCAAAAAAGAAAGATGACATACCACAGTACTCTTGGCCCTCAAAGCACTGAAAAATCTCTAAATCATTAGTGAAGTTCCACAAAAATACTGTCAACCCCCTCCTACACTGGAAGGAAGTTCCTTCATCCCAATTTAATTTAATCTTCTGTCATAATATGGCTTCATTTCTATGAACTTTTTTACCTCTAGCTACTAACTAGCTATTTTCTCCATACTTAACTTTTCTTTTTTTTTTTTTTTTTTTTTTTTTTTGGTTTTTGGGCCACACCCTGTGACGCTCAGGGGTTACTCCTGGCTATACGCTCAGAAGTTGCTCCTGGCTTCTTGGGGGACCATATGGGATGCCGGGGGATCGAACCGCGGTCCGTCCTAGGCTAGCGCAGGCAAGGCAGGCACCTTACCTACAGCACCACTGCCCGGCCCAATACTTAACTTTTCAAATTTCTCATAATGAGAGAATCAAGTTGGGCCTGCTAAATAACATCATCCTTTCAAGTTAATCTTCATGGTGTCATTCTGATAAAAAAAATATACATAACAAATATTGTTTTATGACATGGAACATGGGTATCCCTGCTTTTTTGAGTCAACCCTTGAGAAAGTAGTTTTCTTTAAACAACAAAACTAGTAAAAGCCCAGAGAGAGCACAGAAAGGTCTTTTCCTTGCATGTGGCCAGTAGGGATTTTATGCTCAGCACCTCACATGATCCTCCAACCTCTCCAGGAGTGATTACTGAGCACAAGCTAGGAACACGCTTTAAGCACAACCTAGGTGTGCCTCAAAAAGTAATATAATTTTCTTTTGGTTTTTGGGTCACACCCAGCAGCTCTCAGGGGTTATTTTTAAGCCCAAGTTAATTCTCTGCAGCAGCACAACTTTTCACTCATAAATCAAAGGCAGGAAGAAAAACTTACAATGTTAGAACAGAAAACAGGTACCTTAAAAGCATCACAGAACAACTCTATAATCTTATAACCTTCTTGGGAGGAAACACTTTTTAGTTATTCACTATCAACTGGAGTTTTTCTAGGTAACAATATAATTCCTAGTGCTATTGGAATAAAACATTCTTGTAAATCAGAACAATACAACATTTAATTTCACCTACAGTTCATACCTGTCAAAGTACTCTCTTTGATAAATTGGGCTCCTCCATCAATTAATTCACATAGATATATCTGGTCTATATTTTTATCTTCAACCTAACTATTATTAGTGACCTCAACAATAACATAAACTTCTTTTTTACTTTTAAAAAGCTCATCCATTCTCATGGATATAAATATGAGGATAACCTCAGTGTATGCAAGAGACCACCCAACTAAGCACCATATTCTTGATCATAGCTGACAAGAAAAAATAAACTTCACCTTTAATGATATCAAGCTTTTAACTATTTTATTTTCTTCCCAAACTGAACCTTCTTCTAGTATAATTTTGATGTCAACAAAAAAAGTAATGAATATATATTCATAGTGTACATATGTACATATACTATATATCATTAGTATTTCTTAAAATGCTAAGCAACCCTAGGAAATAACATCAGTTGTTTAACGTAACAAGTAACATCAGTTATTTCCCTTTACAGATGAGGAAACTTGGTTCCAATGTTGAGCCTGAGTATATCAAAATAATACGTTTTCATGATTCATTAATCAATGTTTTATAAGACAGGGACAAATGCATTTATACTAAAATTGCCGGGTGATAGTAAATTAATGATGTCCATTATAGGATTCAAACTCCATTTTTTTTATTCCTATAAAAATAATATGGACCACTCAGTTGCCATGAGTTTAATCAAGGTGTTATTTTTGAGTACATGGTTATTTTAAAAAAGATTAAGTTGAAAAGAATTTTTAAAATATTTGTTAGAGGAAAAGAGACCTATTTCTCATGGTGATATTATAATGTTACAATTTACACAGTTCTTAGCTCAGGAAAATTAAGCACCTGTCTTGAAAAGCATAATGGGGGATAAAGCAGCACCAGATTGCTGTTTCTATTAATATATAAAGGGCCTGTTCATTTCCTAATGTGTCTACTCGACTCTCCCTTTCTTTATGCTGATAACTTCACTGAAGTACTAGGAACATTTCAATTTGTTTTTCATTAGTTATGGCTGTAGGAAAACTAAGGTCAAATGAAACATGGACTTCTAGCTGTAGTCTTTTATTTTAATCCAGGTATCTAGCTTGAAAAAATGGAGTCATTTGCAAGACCAAATAAATTATACTGTACTTTGTTGCTTGCATGGAATATATTGTATATTTTGTTATTTACAAGAGTCCAAAATTATCTCCACCTTAAGCTAACACTCTAATCTCTGGAACTAATCTAATATTTGGTATATTCATTGATCAGTAATTAAAGAATTACTTACGGCACCTTCCACAATATGTGTTTGGAATGATAAATAAAAATATAATCTATCTGAAAATTACTTGAATTTAATAAGCACTTAGAGTATATTTGTAATATAAATATTATCTATTTGTAACGCTTAAATTAAATATTAAAAATAATTATTAAAATAAATATTTATATATTTTAAAAATAACTCTTATTGTACTTTTTAATTGGAAAATTTAACCATGTTGAAATATTGAGGAGCATAAGGAGAAAAACATTAAAAAGATAAGGAAGATTTTGAAATGTTCTTAGAAAAATGGATTAGAATTAACACCAAAGAGTCAATGAGGGAGAGTCAAAGGAGCAGCACAGTGGATTAAGCATCTGCCTTGCACACAGCTGACCTGGGTTTTATTTTGGGTACTCCATATGGTGCCCAGAGTTTACCATGAATGATCTCTGAGTGCAGAGCCAGGAGGAGAAGCCCTGATTACAGTTGTGTAAAGACCAGAATCTCCTTCCCACAAAAACGGAAAGAATCATGAGTAGGCAGTGCTGCGTGCTTAGATCAGTTTGGTGATTGGGGATTTATGGCTATTGTAAATCATGCAACTGTTGTCCTCTGGAACAACTTACTCCAAGTATCTAAAATATTGCAATTAGTCCAATTTAACATTTTTTTTCTCCAGAGTTTTGGACCCATGTCAATAAAAGCAAGGGTCTGAGGAAGGCTGGGGCTCATTCTTCGGGTAGTCATCCCGCCTACAAAGAGTGGAACTAGCAGACATCTGCTGTGTGTCAGAGGCACGGCAGACATCTTGGGCCTTTTATCTACTCTGCTTTGACCTGGGAACTTTGACCCTCTTTGGCATCCTTCCCTAAGGGCTCATTTTCTCTGGAGATGAGTCGTCCAGCCCACAAAAGGTAGAGCCAGAGGAGCGATGCCAATGAATATCACCATAACACGTAGAAAAATCCACAATACAAGTGACAATGAGGAAACAACACAGGCCAACACCATGCACAGAGAATGAAAATGGCAATTCTGATGTCCTGAAAATGACCTACCACCTAGTTCAGCAATGGTGAACCTATGGCACACACGGGAAGTCCTTGCAGCTGGCACACAGGAAGGTCTGCATGTGCTGGTGTCTGGTTTGCAGCTCACCAGGCAACAGGGCCGGACTGGCCATAGGGAGGACATGCTGGCACTTTGAGAAAATTCTTTGGTTTTGTGCGGCAGTTTGGGCACTCAGGCTCAAAAAGGTTAGCCATCACTGACCTAGTCTCTCAGATATGGATTTTAGAGAAGAAATATGGAGGATGTTCACAGAAATCAAAGAAAGCATAAATTGAGATGAATGGAACACTAATAAAAATCAAGAGGATATTCTTGTACTGGTATGTTGGGGGCACTGGGCTGGACAGCTAGCCAAAGACCCCCTGGACTGACCACTTAGTCCAGGGGACTAGATCCCACCATACCAGAATGGCCTTCAGGGCCACACATGGTAACCTGGGCCCTGTGGGGGGGGGGGAGGAAAACTCCTCCCCTATGCATACACAAACTGCAGAGGCAAGAGCTGGGCTCAGAGACTCCACATGCCAGAACAGCTAGCCAAAGGAAAATTCCCATATGCATACCAGACCCCCTGCAAGGGTGTCTTTTCTTACTAATAACCATTTTCAGAAGTGCGCAGGTGCATTTGAGCTCATGCGACAAATACCCTTTTTAACATCGCCAAATTTTTTTTTTAATTCTTAACTATAGGAAAGGAAATGGAATACCCTATTTATGGAGGATAGCACTCAAATAGATCTCTGAAGTCAATGCATATATGAACGTTACTTTCTAAACAGTGTTCCTCTCTGACTGCCAAGCCTAATCCATAAACAATACATCTATACAATGTATATAGCCCCTCTTAAATATTGCCCCTCCCCCACCCAGAGACCCTTCTACTTCCTCATCTCTCAACCTGGATTCGTTATCTTCCCCTTATTTAATCTTCTTTACCCTCAGTTCTTAACTCGTTAGGCACCAAGACCAACTTCCTGCCCCAACAGATCACCATCCAGCTCCTCAATGAAAGACACCCTCTCGATCCCCCATCTCGTGTCTCAGCAAGAAACCACAACCAACATGCCTGTTCTATTTTTATATATACATATTTTCTTTATCCTCACCAGTTTTGGTGTTGCTTGGTACAAAAACCAAAAAAATGTCTTGCCTGGGATAAAAACTCAGACCACACCACAGATACTGTGTGTGGAAGCCTATCATCTTTACCCAGAATAGCACCAGCATTACAAAAGGACACCATACGTTTTTGTATAGGCACAGTAAATAAGGGGAAATCATAGACACAGAAACAAGATCTTATCTTCTAAGGATAAGAACTCGCACTTTATACACAAAGGTGCCTCCCATCCTGGACATATGTCATGTGGATACAACTCAGTCTCCACGAGATTGGACACCGTTAGTTCATTCTCAAACCCCTGATCCCAGATGTAGAACTGAAATAGCTCCCTGCAACAACACCAGGAACTAAGCTCCGTTGGGAGAGTTACTTGTGCCAGTGTTAATATGACAACAAGGACAGCGAGGAAATGACAACTTGACCTAAGACCAGGAGGTCCTATCACATCACCTAACACTGAGTGGAAATGATAAGATGTATTGTCCTTTGAACTATGAAAAATAAAAGCACTAACTACAGAAAACTGACTTTGACAACTGTGACTGGGCAGAACTTACCTTGAAACCAATAAGAAAAACCCTACCCTAGGCTGTAGCCCAGGACTCTTACAAAAATCAAGATTTCTTAGTACAGAGGCCCAATTTTGAAAACAGAGACTGAGCAGAACCTTTGGAACCATAAGTTCCTAGACTTCAGCTTAGGGACCGAGCAAAAACATGGAGCACATGATACTGAAGACTTAACACACCAACAATGATGAAACAGAACCTCTAGAACCGTAAAGACTCTATCCTAGACCTTGTCCTAGGACCTGTGCAAATACCAAGATTGCTAGCTACAGTGGCCTATTTTCTCATCCACAACTGAGAGGAAAGTTTCCTAATACCACAAAAAAAAAAAAAAAAAACCCTGGGATATGGCAATGAGTATGTATGGAGTCAGTGGTTGTTTCCCTGACAGTATGCTTCAAGAGTAGAGAAATCCTGAATCTCTTAGGCCACAGAAATTTCCTTCCTTCCCCAATATTTACTGTGCCTATGCAAAAAAAAAAAAAGTGGGGGAACACAAAACCCTGCCATTCCAGCATTCCTTTTTGTTTTGTTTTGTTTGTTTTTGATATTATTTTTCTTCTCTTTTTTCTTCTACTTTTTCTTTCTTTTTCACTCTTGTGGATATTATTTGGTGATTTTTCTTTTGGTAGTTGATACCAAATTTGTCTTCTCTTTTTCTTAACCTTTTTATCTCCAACAGAATTGCATAACTTGAATCATTCAGCCTCATAAATTGAGGGGGGGATGATGATACCAGGACCAGTCATATGAACATGTAGTGATTAGACTGGAACACCAAACCCAAAGTCAATGACAACAGAATAGATACTCAATCTATAACAAGCTGTAAAGTGGAGACCAGTTACACTAGTATTCGGTGGGGAGGAGTAAAGGAGGGAACAGGAGTGGAGGGAGGACAACATTGGTTGTGGGAATGCCCTTCATTCATTGTCGCATTGTACTATAAATAATTCTGTGTAATGCACTTCAGTCACAATAAAAATTTAAAAAAATCAAGAGGATATGAAGATAGAAATCAGAAAAATCCAAACTGAAATAACAGTTCTGAAAAACTCAGTAGACAAATAGAAGGACTCAATGGATAAGCTCTCCCACAGGGTAACAGCAGCTGAGGATAGAATCAGAGAGCTGGAGAATGAGATGCATAACAACACCATATTGCAGAAGAGATTGGAAAAAAAGCCTTAAAGCAAATGATCAGACAATGGAAAAATTACTCAAAGAATGTGAACAGATGAAAATAAAAGTCTTTGATAAGATCAACAGAAACAACTTAAGAATCATTGGAGTCCCAGAGACCCAGGAAGAAAATCCCCAGGAAGAATCAACAGTCAAGGACATCATCACAGAGAAACTACTAGAGCTAAAGACTAAGTTCAACCAAATCCTGCATGCCCGAAGAGTACCAGCTAAGAGTCCCCAGGAAAAACACCCCAAGACACATCCTAGTCACAATGACAAATCTCACAGATAGGAATAGAATACTAAAAGCAGCAAGATCAAAAATGGAAATTACATTCAAGGGAGCATCCTTAAGATTTACAGCAGACCTATCACAAGAAACCCTCAAGGCCAGAAGGCAGTAGTGGGACATAGTGACAAAACTCAATGAAATACATGCTTCGCCTTAAACACTACACCCAGCCAAACTCACTTTGAGGTTTGAAGGAAGTATGCATAGCCTCACAGATAAACAACAGCTCAAAACCAGCCTTAAAAGAAAAAACTGAAAGGTCTACTTTTAAGACAAGACTGACCAACAGACACATCAAACTTCTAAACAGAGATGGCACTAAATCCCATGACAATTATCTCTCTCAATGTATACACCAATTAGAGACCAATTAGAGACTGAGATAAATAATATTTATAAAAAGCTTTTAAACTAAGAATAAAATTAAGTATCTTTTATTCTATGTAATAATATATTGGTATAGTAAATACAAAACAAACAAATTAAGATATGTGCTACATCTATTATATTTGATAAAATAATACCAAACATGTTAGGGTTTTTAAACATTTTACTCACTGGAAGTAAGTAAAAACTATTTTATTATTTTAATTAACTAACATACATGGCAAGGCTGAAGAGATGTAATATTAATATCTCTCATCTCTTTTTTTTTTTCAAATTTAGAAACTATATTAAGATTCTCAATGAAAGTGAATTTCATTAAAACCTGATGTACAACAGGCCTTCCCTGAGGCTTACTAAGGTCTTCAATGCAGGTCATATTTTGCTACCATTTCTTAGCACTTGATATTATCTAAAATCATTATAGAGGGGAAATAAGACACTAATTGGTCATGTCATTAAACAAACAAAAAAAAAGCCCAAGTAATTTATTTTTTTATAAATGTTTACTCCCTCTCTTAGGGTTTCCTTAGCTTTAAAAGTCACAGAAAGTTAAATCCCTATGACAATTAAATAAGCATGATGAGAAAAAGTACTACTAAAAAGTGATAAATTAAAGATCCTTCCAATCTAGATGCCAAATGTTTATATCAAAGTAAAACTTCACCAGAACTATTTCTGGTCAAAAGAAATCATTTGTGTTTTTTAAGATCCTCATAGAAGTAGATTTCATCATTACTACTAAAAAGGCATTTTACATTCACAAAATATTAGTCGAACTATGCTTCTTCCAGCCTCTTAACTCTTTTTTTGGGGGGGGGGGGTTTGGGGGGGGGGTCACACCCGGTGACACTCAGGGGTTACTCCTGACTATGCGCTCAGAAGTCGCTCCTGGCTTGGGGGACCATATGGGACGCCGGGGGATCGAACCGCGGTCCGTCCTAAGCTAGCGCAGGCAAGGCAGGCACCTTACCTCTAGCGCCACCGCCCGGCCCCTACCCTCTTAACTCTTACTTTGTTTTTTGTCTACTGCTCTGGTTTCTACCTTAGTTTCAACCTGGAAAGTTGGCAACAGAAAAAAAAAAACATAAGAATTGGTTTACAGAATTTTTTTTTTTATCAAATGTAGAAATGCTGCAGATGGTTGGGCAGAGGCTTGAAATAATGATGGAGGAAAGCAGACTCCAGAGTGATGTTGGAATCTTTTATACAGGAAACCTTACAATTAATAGTATTAGAGATTGTGGTATTTCAAAAATAAAAATGAAAAATATGTAATAAGCAAGGCCTAAAATTTCAAGTTATTCTCATCCTAAAATCTGGTAAATTGAAGGAATAGATAAGGAAATTTAATCAAAAATAAAATTGAAGCTATAGTAATTTCTCACACAATATTTGTAAAATAATTAAATGTCACAAAGTCTTCACAAGGTCATAAAAATATACGTTTCTCTTAAGAGCTATTCTTTGTGTGAAAAAGATCAGTGTACCACTAGACTGTAGTAAGAATTTTAAAACACAATTACCTTTATTATACCTTAAGTTCAAATGTTAACTAAAACATAAAATAATACAAATATATATTTTTGATATTCTTCTATTGATTTATTTCCATTTTTGATTCAGCAAACATTTAAATATTGCAGATAAGGGAACAAATTTTAAAATAACTAGAGTAATGGAATTGGTAAACATGTCTTTTTGCTATTCAATTTTTAACAAAAATAAATACATAATGATTGATGCCCTGAAAAACAAGTATTTGAATTCTAACTTAACTGAGTGTACTTGATTTTATTTTACATAAATATTTTTATTTTCAAATTTATAAAGCAAGTAGTCTGATGGATTGAGACCTATCTGAGAAATTGAAATTAGTGGTAGTCCTTACCATCACTTGGGTATACAATAAGTTCAAAGAACTGCCTTTTTTATTCATTCATTCATTTACAAGTTTTAAAAGACTCTACAAAGAGACGTTCCTATTTTCTCTTTCTTATGTTACTTCAGCTCCTGATGATTCCTTCTAAAGTAATGTTACCTGACAACTTAGCATTGTTATTTAAATGCCTTTTTTTCTAGTGCAAGATTGCTGAGAGAAATTCAATCTACCTCATTTATCTCATTCTTATAATCTAGCCTTTTCTTTTATGTCATATATATTAGATGCTTCTGATTGTTCTCTGAATGAGGTAACCTTGAGTAATTTATTGAGGTTTCTTTAAGCAGAGTGAAACCTTTCTCATTGTTTATTCCCCTAGCAGTTATCAAGCCCAAAGGGATATGTATGCTGTGTTTTAGACTGAACACTGCTTTTTCCTATCATATCAATTAAAGTTTTATTCTTAACTTATTTTAAAGTTACAATTAACTTACCAACAATTAGTGTATGCTATTACTGAAAGGTATTTCTCAGACACCAATATTAAAAATAGCAGAAACAAAACATTTTAATGTATATATAAAACGAACCTTCCATTTTCTTAGATAGAAAATTCACTATTTTTAAGAAGTCTTTTCTCCTAAAGAATTTTAAGAAGTCCTTTCTCTCTTTGACAGTATATTGACCATAATCATTAGTAAATGTTATTATACTTTTAAAAATATATTGATGAACCAATATAAAATTTATATAGAGGTCCTGGAGACATAGTATTGCAGGTAAAGGTGCTTGACTTGAGCATGGCCAAACTGGGTTCAATACGCAGAACCATGCCTGAATGTTGCCAGGACTGATCCCAGGACACACATTTAGCACAAAATAGTGATCACAACTAAGTAGGGAATCATTAATATCTAGACATAGCAATATTATCATAAAAAAGAAATTTAAAGGACTTAAGTTATCTCATTTAGAATTTACTATCACTTCTTGTAAACATTCTCATAGTGCAAAACCTATTGAATTGACAAAAAAAAAGACCAATGAAAAACACTAGAGAATAGATTTACACATACACATACACATACAAATCTTATAACAATATATAAAGTTTATTTAAAGGACTTAAGTTATCTCATTTAGAATTTACTATCACTTCTTGTAAACATTCTCATAGTGCAAAACCTATTGAATTGACAAAAAAAAAAGACAAATGAAAAACACTAGAGAATAGATCTACATATACACATACACATACAAATCTTATAACAACATATAAAGTTCAGAAAAGTGGCAATTTTTTGTCTATGTAATTGTGCAGTATATGCCAAAAAGTGAATCTGTGAGTATGTATGAGATTTGTATTCATATTTTTGGACACACTGCCTCTGCATAGAGCCTGAGCAAGATGATATTCTCAACAATAGAAAACTTTTCACCACATATCCAATTTCCAGTCTTTTTCTTTATGATTGCCACTTTCCCTGGTTGGTAACTCACTGTTGTTTTGATTTGCATTTCCCTTATCAGGTGACAATGAATATTTTATCTCACGCCATTTTTATGTTCTTAAGGAAGTGGAGATAGGTTTTATCTTTTTTTTACCATTTTATGATACAGCATTGTATTGTTGTCCTCAAGCTTTGTACTTTTTTATCAAGACATATTGTGTACAGTTTTCTATTCCATCCATCCCCACTATTCAGTTGAGTGCCTTTTTTATTCTCACCTACACACACTTTACTTACTGTGATCATGAAAGGTGGTAAACATAAGTTCTCTCAATAAGGGTGTGACCACTTCCTTCTCCTTTCATTTTAACAATATAATATCAGAGTTGCTTGAAACTAGGAAAATAGAAATTGTGAGATTTTACTAGAAAGACTATGTGCCTCATCCCTCCGAAAAAACTTCTTTTTACCTCTATGGACTAAGTGTGTGCCCCTTTAGAATTCATATGTTAATGCTATACTCTTCATGTGACATTGGGTATTTGAAAATGGTATATAGTTCGAATATAAAAACTTTGGGAGAGATTTTAGATTTAGATATAGGGCTTGAAGAGTGATAATCTTGAGTCTATGTTTGTTCTGACTATTCAGGTGCGTTTCTTGTAGGCAGCAGAAGGTTGGATTGAGTTTTTTGATCCATTTAGCCACTCTGTGTCTCTTAACTGGTGCATTTAGTCCATTGACATTGAGAGAAAGAATTGTCCTGGGAGTTAGTGCCATCTTTATATTAAAGTTTGGTGTATCTGTTGGTAAGCCTTGTCTTAAAGTATGCCATTCAGTTTTTCTTTTAAGAATGGTTTTGAGTCTGTGAAGTTTTTGAGCTGTTGTTTGTCTGTGAAACTATGTATTGTTCCTTCAAACCTGAAAGTGAGTTTTGCTGGGTGCAGTATTCTAGGCGAAGCATTTATTTCATTGAGTTTTGTCACTATGTCCCACCACTGCCTTCTGGCCTTGAGTGTTTCTGGTGACAGGTCTGCAGTAAATCTCAAGGATGTTCCCTTGAATGTAATTTCTCTTTTCGATCTTGCTGCTTTCAGAATTCTGTCTCTATCTATGGGATTCATCATAGTGACTAGGATGTGTCTTGGGGTGTTTTTTCTGGGGTCTCTTTTAGTTGGCACTCTTCGGGCATGCAGGATTTGATCACATGTATTCATTATCTCTGGTAGTTTCTCTTTAATGATGTTCTTGACTGTTGATTCTTCCTGGAGATTTTCTTCCTGAGTCTCTGGGACTCCAATGATTCTTAAGTTGTTTCTGTTGAGCTTATCATAGACTTCTATTTTCATCTGTTCCCATTCTTTGAGTAATTTTTCCATTGTTTGATCATTTGCTTTGAGGCTTTTTTCCAATTTCTTCTGCTGTATGTAATTGTTATGTATCTCATCTTCCAGTGTACTGATTCTATCCTCAGCTGCTGTTAACCTGTGGGAAATCTCAAACATGTTTTTCTTCAATTCATCTACTGAGTTTCTCAGACCTATTATTTGATCTGAAATTTCTGTTTGGAGTTTTCTCATTTCTATCTTCATATTCTCCTGATTCTTTTTAGTTTTCTCTTCTATACTTTATTTGAGTTCTTTGAACATGTTCCATATTGCAACTCTAAACTCCTTATCTGAGAGACTGACTAGGTGGTTGGTCATGTTCAAGTCATCAGAGTTGCCATCTTCATTCTCTATGTCTGGCACTGGCCCGTGTTGTTTCCCCATTGTCACACTAGTACTGCGTGTTTTTCTACGTGTTGTGATTGTATTCATTAGCTAAATGCTGTGCACCGTCGCGAAGGGGAGCGGAGCAACCGTGCTCCTCTGGTTTCTCCCTTTCTGGGCGTGTCAACTCACCTCCACGGAAGGCTCACAGGAAGGCAGGCTGGCAGATGGGCCGCACCCAGGATGAAATCAGGCCAAAAATGCAGGACAGCAGAGTAGAGAGGCAGAAGTGTGCTGGCATCTGAGATCCAGCGAAGTTCAGTGGCTCCTCCCTTTCTGGGCGTGTCGACTCACCTCCACGGAAGGCTCACGGGAAGGCAGACTCCCTGGAAAGTTCACAGGAAGGCAGGCTGGCTGATGAGCCGCACCAAGGGTGAAATCAGGCCGAAAATGCAGGACAGCAGAGTAGAGAGGCAGAAGGGTGCTGGCATCTGAGATCCAGCAAAGTTCAGTGGCTCCTCCCTTTCTGGGCGTGTCGACTCACCTCCACGGAAGGCTCACGGGAAGGCAGACTCCCTGGAAAGTTCACAGGAAGGCAGGCTGGCTGATGAGCCGCACCAAGGGTGAAATCAGGCCGAAAATGCAGGACAACAGAGTAGAGAGGCAGAAGGGTGCTGGCATCTGAGATCTGAATAGTCAGAACAAACATAGACTCAAAATAAAAGGCTGGAGGAAAATCATCCAAGCAAACAACACCCAAAAAAAAGCAGGAGTGGCCATATTAATATCAGATGATGCAAACTTTATACTTAGGAAAGTTGTAAGGGACAAAGATGGACATTTTGTATTAATCAAGAGATATGTACAGCAGGAAGAAATCACCCTCCTAAACATATATACACCGAATGAGGGGCCAGCAAAATATTTAATACAACTGTTGACAAATCTGAAAAATAATATTAATAACAACACAATAATTGTGGGAGACCTCAACACGGCGTTGTCAACACTAGACAGGTCAACCAGACTGAAACCCAACAAGAATATACTAGACCTGAGGAGAGAAATGGAAGAAAGAGGCCTAGTAGATATATACAGGACACTCCACCCCCAGAAGCCTGGATACACATTTTTCTCTAATGTACATGGGACATTCTCTAGGATAGACTACATGTTAGCACACAAAACATACCTCCATAATATCAAGAGGATAGAAATTTTGCAGGCTGCCTTTGCTGACCACAAAGCCCTGAAATTATATATAAACTACAAAGGGACACAGAAGAAAAATTTTAACACCTGGAAGTTAAATAGCCTCATACTGAATAATCAGTGGGTCCGAGATGAAATCAAAGAGGAAATCAAAACCTTCCTGAAAACAAATGACAATGGAGACACAAATTATCAGAACCTATGGGACACAGCAAAAGCAGTACTGAGAGGAAAATTTATAGCTTTGCAAGCACACATCAGGAAAGAAGAAGGGGCATACCTGAATAGCTTAATGACGCAGCTCATAGAATTAGAAAGTGCTCAACAAAAGGATCCAAAAATAGGGAGGCAGAAGGAAATAACAAAGCTGAGAGCAGAAATCAATGAAGTGGAAACCAGAAAAACCATCCAAAAGATCAACGAAAGCAGAAGTTGGTTCTTTGAAAAAATAAACAAGATTGATAGACCACTGGCAAAACTAACAAAGAAAGAAAGAGAGAGAAACTTGATAACTCGTATTAGGAATGAAAAAGGAGAGATCACTACTGATATGGTAGAGATTCAAAGGGTAATCAGAAACTACTTTGAGAAACTCTATGCCACTAAAAATGAAAACCTGGAAGAAATGGATAAATTTTTGGAATCTTATAATCTTCCACGATTGAATGAAGAGGATGTAGCATATCTAAACACACCCATTACTATTGAGGAAATTAAGAAAGTAATCAAATGTCTGCCCAAAAACAAAAGCCCAGGCCCAGATGGATTCACTAATGAATTCTTTCAAACCTTTCAAGAGGAACTACTACCAATCCTGGCAAGACTCTTTCATGAAATTGAAAAAACAGGAAAACTTCCAAATAGCTTTTATGAAGCCAACATTACCTTGATACCTAAACCAGACAGAGATGCTATGAAAAAAGAAAATTACAGACCAATATCGCTGATGAATGCAGATGCAAAGATCTTCAACAAAATCCTGGCAAATAGGATTCAATGCCTCATTAAGAAGATCATCCACTACGATCAAGTAGGTTTCATTCCAGGAATGCAAGGCTGGTTTAACATCCGTAAATCTATCAACATAATACACAACATCAACAGCAAGAAAAATAAAAATCACATGATCATATCAATCGACGCAGAGAAAGCATTTGACAAGGTCCAACACCCATTCTTTTTTTTTTTTTTTTTGTGGTGTTTGGGTCACACCCGGCAGTGCTCAGGGGCCACTCCTGGCTCCATGCTCAGAAATTGCTCCCGGCAGGCACGGGGGACCATATGGGACGCCGGGATTCGAACCGATGACCTTCTGCATGAAAGGCAAACGCCTTACCTCCATGCTATCTCTCCGGCCCCCCAACACCCATTCTTGATCAAAACTCTCAGCAAGATGGGAATGGAAGGAACCTTTCTCAATATAGTTAAGGCCATCTACCACAAGCCAGAGGCAAATATTGTCCTCAATGGAGAAAAACTGAAAGCCTTTCCTCTAAATTCTGGCACAAGACAAGGCTGTCCTCTCTCACCACTCCTATTCAACATAGCACTGGAAGTACTCGCTATAGCGATTAGGCAAGAAAAGGATATCAAGGGAATCCAGATAGGAAAGGAAGAAGTCAAGTTCTCACTGTTTGCAGATGACATGATACTCTACTTAGAAAACCCCAAAGACTCTACCAAAAAGCTTCTAGAAACAATAGACTCATATAGCAAGGTGGCAGGCTACAAAATTAACACACAAAAATCAATGGCCTTTCTATACACCAATACTAATAAGGAAGAAATGGACATTAAGAAAACAACTCCATTCACTATAGTGTCACACAAACTCAAATATCTTGGAATCAACTTGACAAAAAATGTGAAGGACCTATACAAGGAAAACTATAAAACTCTGCTCCAAGAAATAAGAGAGGACATGCGGAAATGGAAGCACATACCCTGCTCATGGATTGGCAGGATTAACATCATTAAAATGGCAATACTCCCCAAAGCACTGTACAGATTTAATGCGATCCCTTTAAAGATACCCATGACATTCTTCAAAGAAGTGGACCAGGCACTTTTGAAATTTATTTGGAACAATAAACACCCTCGAATAGCTAAAGCAATCATTGGGAAAAAGAATATGGGAGGAATTACTTTCCCCAACTTTAAACTTTACTACAAAGCAATAGTTATCAAAACAGCATGGTATTGGAATAAGGACAGGCCCTCAGATCAGTGGAATAAGCTTGAATACTCAGAGAATGTTCCCAGACATACAATCACCTAATTTTTGATAAAGGAGCAAAAAATCCTAAATGAAACAAAGAAAGCCTCTTCAACAAGTGGTGTTGGCACAACTGGGTAGCCACTTGCAAAAAATTGAACTTAGACCCCCAGCTAACATCATGTTCGAAGGTAAAATCCAAATGGATTAAAGACCTCGATATCAGCCCCAAAACCATAAGATATATAGAACAATACGTAGGTAAAACACTCCAGGACATTGAGGCTAAAGGCATCTTCAAGGAAGAAACTGCACTCTCCAAGCAAGTGAAAGCAGAAATTAACAGATGGGAATATATTAAGCTGAGAAGCTTCTGCACCTCAAAGGAAATAGTGCCCAAGATACAAGAGCCACCCACTGAGTGGGAGAAACTATTCACCCAATACCCATCAGATAAGGGGCTCATCTCCAAAATATACAAGGCACTGACAGAACTTTACAAGAAAAAAACATCTAATCCCATCAAAAAATGGAGAGAAGAAATGAACAGACACTTTGACAAAGAAGAAATACAGATGGCCAAAAGACACATGAAAAAGTGCTCCACATCACTAATCATCAGGGAGATGCAAATCAAAACAACGATGAGATACCACCTCACACCACAGAGAATGGCACACATCACAAAGAATGAGAATAAACAGTGTTGGCGGGGATGTGGGGAGAAAGGAACTCTTATCCACTGCTGGTGGGAATGCCGTCTAGTTCAACCTTTATGGAAAGCGATATGGAGATTCCTCCAAAAACTGGAAATCGAGCTCCCATACGATCCAGCTATACCACTCCTAGGAATATACCCTAGGAACACAAAAATACAATACAAAAACCCCTTCCTTACACCTATATTCATTGCAGCATTATTTACCATAGCAAGACTCTGGAAACAACCAAGATGCCCTTCAACAGACGAATGGCTAAAGAAACTGTGGTATATATACACAATGGAATATTATGCAGCTGTCAGGAGAGATGAAGTCATGAAATTTTCCTATACATGGATGTACACGGAATCTATTATGCTGAGTGAAGTAAGTCAGAGAGAGAGAGAAAAACGCAGAATGGTCTCACACATTTATGGGTTTTAAGAAAAATGAAAGACATTCTTGCAATAATAACTTTCAGACACAAAAGAGAAAAGAGCTGGAAGTTCCAGCTCACCTCAGGAAGCTCATCACAAAGAGTGATGAGTTTAGTTGGATAAATAACTACATTTTGAACTGTCCTAATAATGAGAATGTATGAGGGAAATTGAGAACCTGTTTAGAGTACAGGCGGGGGTCGGGTGGGGAGGAGGGAGACTTGGGACATTGGTGATGGGAATGTTGCACTGGTGATGGGTGGTGTTAAGAAAAAAAAATATTGTTATTCAATAATGGAATACAATGTAAAAAAAAAAAAAGAAGAGTAATAATCAATGGCATTGTAAGAAAAAAAAGAAATACCCAAGCTCTCTTGCAGTCTTTCTGCTTTGTGAAGCTGTCAGAAAAGTAAAAGGAATCTTACCAAGAGTTTAATCTTCAGATAATTTGAAGGTCCTATCCTTTAGAATTGTATGCATGTATGTATTTATGTATGTATTATGTATCCCATCCTTTAGAACTATGAGAAATATGTTTTTTTCTTAAAGCTACAGTCTAAGGATGTTTTGTTATAGCAACTGTCTACAACAGTATTAAGAATCTGCTCTGGAAATTTGTTTCCTTTGAAGCTAGGAGATATAATGGAATGACTTTGTTGAAAATTCAAGACAAAAGGCTGGCTGACTACAAATTGGTAAATAAATCAAAGTTAAAATGTGGCTCATTGACACTAGGTGGGAGGACTGAGGGGCAAAGTTTGTCTAAGTACTTATTAAAACCAGATGGGGACCACACAAGAGAGAATCCATTTTGAAACTGTTTTTGTAGTCTATCCAGTGGATTAATTGGAAAGAGAGAAATCCTTAGACAAGATATCTTGCCCAATTTAAATGACAACAAATTGTTTTCATTAACACTTATTCCATGTAGAAATTTTTAATAAAAAGATGCATGAGATTTACTAACTCTATTCTGCTTTATTAGTGAAAGAACCTGAGATAAGCATAATTAGATTGACTCAATGTCACACTCAGTTCACAAAATACTTATAAATATTGCTAGACACTCTCCCACATCTTGGATCACCTTTATCTGTTCTTGTTTACCTTTCTTTCTACACTCCTGCAACACTCAGAGTAATGCATCTTCATTCCATTAAAATTTTTTACGAAATGTAGTTATCAATAATTTTGAACTGGTTCAACCCATTTTTCTACAGGTATCAAACTCACATCTTATCTAATCAGTTCATTTGTAATTATTAAGCTTTTAAAGACACAGAAAATATTATCAACCTTTACAGGTACATGAAAGAATTATCTTGTAATGTACTAGTATTAGAATTTGAGTCTCTAAGATGTATAATGACTCAGTGTCACATTTCTCAAATATATATATATATATATATATATATATATATATATAAAACTTGATCATTCATTTGTGATGCGTGAGATTTAATTTCTCTCAGCACTACAGGGCCAAAGAGTCTACTTTAGGCCTTCAACCCAGCTGGCTAAGAATTACAAGAGTTACTTGTAAGAGAATTACAAGAGGCCCTTGGGAGGCCCTTTTCCCTCACAAATAAGCAAATGAAAAGAAAAACAAAAGACCTGGCAAAGGGTGTAACTTAGTGTCTGATTTGTAAATAAAATGAATATTTAAAGTAAAATTTTCACTTATTACTTGTTATTGCCTTCATCTTCTACTTTTAAAGATTCCCACTTTAATTTCTTAAAATCTTGATCTATTAATCTTCACTTTGTGAACTCTATAATGCACTTTGGTGATTAATTAATATTGAAAAGGTATAGATGAGCAAGATTTTATTAATAATTAATATACATCATTACCCTACATTTGGTGGCCTTCTAAGATCCTGATAAACTTCATAAACCTAGTGAATATTAAAACATATATACCATTCTGATTCATGGAACATGTAACTATAGCATTTAAGCTCACCACAAAGAGTGATGAGGTTAGTTAGAGAAATAACTACATTTTGAACTGTCCTAATAATGAGAATGTATGAGGGAAATGGAGAGCCTGTTTAGAGTACAGGCGGGGGTCGGGTGGAGAGGAGGGAGACTTGGGACATTGGTGATGGGAATGTTGCACTGGTGATGGGTGGTGTTCTTTACATGAGTGAAACCCAAACACAATCATGTATGTAATCAAGATGTTTAAATAAAATAAAATAAAATAAAAAATATTTGTGGTGACTGATTAAATATGTATCACAAGATCTTCTAAGAAGGACTTTATTTAGCTAATCCTAGAATATAAGGAGCAAATTTTCTATTTACCAAGAACATTTAATAAAGTGTTTTGTTTTACAAATACCAAAACCTATAAGAACTTCCTTGAAAAATCTAATTTTATTATTTAAAAAAAAAAAGAGAAAGTACCCCTGTTTATCAACACTTTGGCATTGACTTAAATATTTGTAAATGTCTTTGCATAGATCCTAGTGCAAAAATATTCTGATAGTTTGCAGACATCGTAGACACAGCAAGATGCCTAATCACATTTCTAGAAAGATCCTAGGTTTAACTCAGAATTTTTCCCTTTATGACAGACTGTCTTGTTTCTGAAAAAGCACAATTTCTCTTTCAGATTTTCCCTGAAATTATAAAAGCAGTAGCACCAGTGCAAAATTATTTGTAGTCTCATTGCATTCTACAAACCAGAAATATTTTGTTAAATATGTATTAAGTTTATATTTTAATTTTTTCAGTAGTATGAACTTCTTGTCCCTCAGACCTGCTCTTTGACTTCTGGTGTGCAATAGTATGTGTGCCAAGTTAAGTTGTTGGCAGATGGATCACAGATAAATAAGTCTTTGTTGTTAAGTCACAAAGAAACATTCTATAGAAATTTTCAATAGAGAAAAATGTTTTTGTCTTCAAAATTCACAGGAAAAGTGAGTTAATATGTGGCTTCATCCACCAATGTGATGATATGGTGTTATGCCTTCCTTCTTTCTCTTTATGCCCAGTCTCATGGATAGAAAGTCAGTAGAAGTCAAAAGAAATAACAGCCATTTCTGAAAAAGTTCTAAACTTTGTTCTTTTGAAAACCTCTAGTTGTGTAATAGGCTGAAATCATCTAGTATACTTTTCCAACTAGCCATATTAATGACAAGACTCTATGGTGAAAAACTAAATCAGTCAGCCAGTCTCCTTTTCCAAGTAACTGACAACAATAATAAAACAAAATAGCAATGATTTCATAACCAAGATGGATTTTTCTTTGGCTAGGTGGTGTTGTCAGGTCTATATTATTTTGTATATTATTTTTGTATAATTTTTGTATGCCATCTATAAATTTTAATTTATGTATTTCCAGGGATTGTTGTTCTAAAATAAATCAAGTAAATAAAAAAAGAAATCATTTAGCTAACCTGAAGAAAACATACTACACCCAAATGATTTTCTTTATTTTCATTTCTTAAATTTTCTATTTTATTGCTTAAATAAAACAGTTAATGCATTTAGTGGTCCTTAAACGACTGCCCATGGGCCATATATTATATTTGGTCCCTTTTTGTTTTTTTCACTTGAAGATTGCTTTAGTCTCAATGTCATGGAGTGTTATACCTACGTGTTGTTCAATATACCTTATGGTTTCAAGTCTGATATCCAGGTCTTTAATTCATTTGGATTTGACCTGTAGTTTTGTTTTCAATGTTTAAGTTTACTCAACTTGCTACAAAGAAATTATAGAAAGGGGGTGATTGAAAAAATGGTACAAATTTATAATTAGGTAAGTCTCTATATCACAAAATATTTTAGATATATATAAAGTACTGATAAATTTTTATTTTTAGAAATTTTTATTTATCTTTAGTTAATAGCTATCTCAGAAATCTGAGAAGAGATGGTTTTTGAAACTTGGAAACATGGGCCAAAGGTACTACTTAAGTAAGCTACTAACTCATGGACAACTAAAAACAGCCAAATGTAGGCACCCTGGTAGAAATTTGGATTTCAAAAGATACAGTAAGTTTGAGACAAAAATCTCTCAACAGTGGTCTGACAGGGAGGAGGATAAATATTTAGGAACTGTGCACTGCCACTCAGGCCTGAACAAAGTTAGTTCTGGGTTGTATAGAAGCTTTACAATGCACTAAATGGCCAGAGAGAGCAGTATGTAAGAGTGCTTGCTTTGCACATGACTGATCTTGATTGGATTCCCAGCATCCCTTATGGTCCCCTAAGCACCACCAAAATAAGTCAGGACTAATCTCTGAGCATCTGGCCCCAAACCAAAAAACAAATACCCTACACTCATAAAAAAAAAAAAAAAAAAAAAAAAAAAACACCACAACCTGCCTCACACCTTACACAAAAAACAATTCAAAATGTATTTGAGACATAGATTTCAGTCCTGATACCATAAAATACATTGAGAAAAATAAAAGCAGATAATTTTTAAATTACTTAGTGCCATTGGCCAAACAGAATTAAAAACAAAAGAATTGGGTTGCATTAAATTACTTGCTTCTGTGGTGCAAAAGAAATAACTAGAATTAAAAAAAAATCTACAAACTAAATGTTTGCTCACCACTCATCTGACAAAGAGTTAACATTCCAAGTCTTATAAAGCACTTAAAAAACTAACAACAACAAAATGACCCAAACAAAAAGTGGTGAATAAAATTAAAATACTTTCTCAATGAAGATATATAGGGCCAAAGAAATAGTACTGTGGTATGACCTTAATTAAGGATGACCCAGGTTCAATTCCCAGCACCTTATATGTTTTCTCCCAACTTTAGTAGGAGTGACCCCTGAGCACAGAACTGAAGTAATCTCTGAGCACCACAGTGTGACCTTAAACATGTCAGAAAATATATAGATGTCCAGTAGGTAGATGAAAAGTGCTCCTCATCATAACCAGGGTATAAATATAAATCAAAAACAGTAAGATTCACCTCACTCCATTGAGATTGAAACACATCGGAGAGAATAGAAATAAGCAGTGCTGACATGGATGTAGGAGAAAAGGAACTCTCATTCATTGCTGGTGTCAATGTTAATTAGTGGATATTGACTTGACTCAAAGCATCACAAAAGAGGTATTTTAATATCTGCCTAACCACAATTTGGAAAGCCAATGATTGTCACACTTCCTATGTCTGTTTTTTTTTTTTAAAACATTTTCAGGATATGTTTTGACTATCTGTTTCATATTTTCATTGGAGTATTTCTCAAAGGAAAGCAATTATCTTATAAAACCAAAGTTATAAACTAATTATAAATGTCACAATCTTCAGGAAACAGTATCTGTTGTTTCTATCTATTCTAATAGTTCTCGTTTGAAAAGTTAGGGTGTTTTTTACTGAGATTTTTGAATGATATATTTAAATAAATGACTATAGAAAAAATGTTTATTTGTTATGTGTGATACCCTCTTAAAATTTCCAGAAATTGGGGCCTGGAGAGATAGCACAGTGGCGTTTGCCTTGCAAGCAGACGATCCAGGACCAAAGGTGGTTGGTTCGAATCCCGGTGTCCCATATGGTCCCCCGTGCCTGCCAGGAGCTATTTCTGAGTAGACAGCCAGGAGTAACCCCTGAGCAATGCCGGGTGTGGCCCAAAAACCAAAAAAAAAAAAAAAAAATTCCAGAAATTAATAACATAACCTTTTGGGAAAAATCAGACACAACCAGCCAGACTTACTCTTTGGTCTATGCTCAGTGATATCTTCTTGTAAGTTCAGAGAACTATACTGGAGTACTGGAAATCGAACTCACATTGATCTTATGCAAGAAATAATGCCCTACTCACTATATTCTTTCCAACCCCTACAATATTTCCTTTGCGTTCATATATTTTATTTAAATTTAATTCATTTATCCTTTTTTATCATTTTGTTGATTTGAATAAAATTCACTACAGTAACTTACTCGTCAAAAATATTAATGCTATAATTCAGTTAAAATCTGAAATTGAAACTATTTTGGTAGCCTCTAAAAAGTCATAAAGTAACAGTGATAGTATGAGGGTTAATACAGAAGTCCTTCATTGGATCTAATCAGTAATGAATATGACCAAAATAAATACATAATAAATAAATAAATAAATAAATAAATGAGTCAATGTCAATTCATCTTAAAGAGAACTACTGAATTAATAATAGGAGTGGGGTCCAAATATTTAAGTAAACAAATCTTCCATGTAAAGACATGTGCTGATATTTGAAAACCAATAGATAGCAAAATAAGGTAATGTGCGCAATCTCTTTGTGGGTTGGTTACTATAATATTTTCTCTATAGCACAGACTAAGGGATTTTTTTCTTTTGCTGAAAAATGAATAGTATTCCCCAAAGTCTGTGGGTTAAGTCCTTAACTTTCAGTTTCTCAGGATGTGACTAAATTTAGATAGCTATTTAATTTAAGTGGTTCCCCTTTTTTCATGTTTCATGAAATAGCAATATATGCCTCCCAAAATAGATGGAAAATGCATGTTTGTTTTATGGATTGTCTCTTCTTATCCCTTGAATCCATAAATTGCTACTAGTGGAAAGAAAAATGTTCAAGAAGAAGGCAATTTAGGCAGTTAATAACCTGAAAGTAATCCAATAAAATGGATATCCTTTCTTTGGGGGAGGGGTCACACTTGTGCTCAGATCTGACTCCTGGCTCTGCACTCAGGAATTACTCTGTATGGTCAGGAAGCCTAGGTATATATGGGGTCTGAGGACTAATGCTTTTGGGCCACAATCAAGGAAAGCGTCCTACCCACTGTACTATCATTCAAATTTCTCATAACCTCATGAGATAATAATGAAAGCCCAAGTTAAGTCAAGGGACATATATAGCTAAAAAAGAAAATTGTGTGATAAGGGTGTCTCTGAAAAAATAAACCCTACTCTCATATATCTATCTTGAAAATTGTAAAGAAACAAACTTCCATTGTTTAAGCAACACAGTATTCTGTCTTTTGTTATGATAACCCTAAAAATACCTGTACAGCTTAAAAAAATAAAACCCTGTACAGCTTCAATTAATATGCTTACAATCTAGAAACTATTAAGCCATTGTTAACCAAAGAAGATATCAGACATGTGACACCCTTCTTTGTGCTTTCTCTCTCCCTACCTTCTCTCTATACATATTTATCTCTTTCTTTCTTCTCTCCCATAGCTAGGAAGAAAGTCCTCAAGAAGTATCTAATTGGGGTCCAGAGTAAAGGCACAGTGAGTAGGGCATTTGCCTTGCATGCAGCTGATCTAGGACTGACTCTGATTTGATCCCTGGCATCCCACATGGTCCCCCAAGTCTGCCAGGAATGATTTCTGAACAAAGCCATGAATAACTCCTGAAAGCCACCGGGTGTGGCCCAAACTCTTCCTGCAAGGGTATAAGAAAAAACAACATTAAATAATTAAAGATCAGGAATGGAAAATTCACATATGTGGAAACCATTCTGTCTTTTTAAAAAAAATTATCAAATATTTAGAATAATGAGTCATAAATATTCCCACCCATGATTGGTTTTTGTTACTTCAGAATTTGTTTTTTGTAACTTCAGAATTGTTTGTTACCTTGTTTTCCACAGACATTCTAAATTTTTTTAAAAAATAGTATGGTACATGTTTTAATTTTTAATTATATTAAAAGACAAGAGACTTAATACTGTCCACCAATTATCTTATTTTCTTCCCGGATATTTGATAGTACCTCAACTGTCTCCCTTTAAACTAGGAGAGCCATAGTACTTGCTTTGGCCATAGATGTATGATCAAACGCAGAGTGTACTACCTCTAGGTAGAAGTTGGAAAAGCAGTTGCATGATTTATCATGATATATATTCTCCTACAATGTGGCAAATGACAACATATAAGAAGATGGCTATGCCATGGCCCCTGGGTAATTGCAATGAGAAAAGCACTTTTTCTAAATAAGAACCATTGGTGAGATGCAAACCATTGTGTGTTTCTGGCATTGAAATGTGGTAACTATGAAGCAGATGCATGTCTCTAGTATGCTGGCCTCCACACATAAACAACTGTGTTTATTAAAAAATAAAAGTGACCATAATCCTATCAGAATTATAGCCTGACTAAGTATGCTTCATCAGGCATAAGAGAAATAGTAAGTGAATGTCACAGAAGTATGAGCAGGAAAAGGACAGAAAAATTTAATTATGAAAAACAAGCTTCGCATTTAGTAACACTTGATGGAAACTTAGGACTAAGAGTTCCGATATTTTAAAAACTTTCCTTCAAAAAGCACTCTGAATAAACACAACACAATTTATTACGAAATCATTCCTTTGAAGTTTTCAACTGGTCAAAGCCCTAAAATTTCATGAATTGCACATTTATGCAAGCAACAAAATATACATATTACTAATACAATCCAACAAGAAAGGTACAAAGTATATTTACTCACAGGACAGAAAACATTTATCTATTTTTGGAATGTATCAGTAGCAAGTTGAAATCTAACATTATCAGCTGGTAAAAATATTCTAAAACCATATAAAAATGAAAATGCGTATATTTATCCTTTATATTCTTATACATTTTATTCATTTGGAACAACCATGGTTACTGATATATGTGAAGCAAGGTATGAAGCAAGGGATTCACATCTGTATTTAACATGTGCTCTAACAGGTTCTATATTCAGGTTAGCACAATAAAACCATATTTTTCCTTTGAAGCCTAAAGAGAAACAAGATTATTTATCATTTATTATCATTATTGTGCTAATTTCTAAGCAACTTTGTACCTTTTGAAAAAAGAATTTAAGAATACATTTCTAACAGAATTAAATCCATATTTGGGTATACAATTATAGATAATTATGAGTCAATATACTGTCATTGTTTTCATAATTTTAAAAATATTTGTGTTTTTGCTTTTTTCCTAATTTACTAATATCAGAAAAAAACTCTGGCATTTTCAAATTATTTGCCTAAAATAATGTAACATATACCCAACTATTGTGATCACATAATATGTAAAGACACTTAATACTACTTTACATAAAAAGAAGGGAACTTCTTTTGACAATTATACTTTGCAAAATAGAGCTTAAAACTTCAAAACTGGTAAACTCATTGAAGATTATTTGTATTATTTTACTATTTTATGTCTAGTAATCTGAACAATTACATATCCACTTTGAATGTACATATGAATATTATTCGTGGATTCTTTACCCTGTTATTAATTACATAATATGCATCAAAGCTACAGTAATACACAATAAAACAGAAATTAAATTCTGAATTTAGGTATGTACATAGTTGTGTTCACTTTGCTTCATTCATTTTTTATTAAAAAGTGTAAAACATGTAAGTTCATCTATTTACTAATTATTTTCGGGCTTTGATGGTGTCTACCACTTTGATTTAGCATTATCAAAAGATCCACTTAGCCTAAATCTACTCTCAGATGAATAATGCAGATGACTTTTTAGAATATAAAGAATGACTACTGCATTGTTCATATATTCCCACACATGGTCATGCTGCATGTCTGAGCAATGTCACATTAATTCCTCAGTGAAGAAACAGGGCCAGTTGCAATGCAGTAGAGTAACAATTCAGCCATATAGTTAGGTCTTCTTGAGAAGGTATTTGTAGTTCTGAATGAGAATTTTTACCTCCAACCACTACCTGTCCACATATATTTTTTACTCCAGTATCTTATACAATATGAAAAGGAAGGTTGCAACTTTTGTGCCTCAGCCCACAGAACACCAGAAAATTACTCATGTAAATAAGTATATCCTCTAAGTTCTTCTGAAATAGAACTTAGAAAGACATTTATATAAGTTCTTCTGAGGTTTAAGTGCTCTTTGAAATATATGAGAACATTTATATAACAGCAAACAAGGTAGTGTTTTTTAAAAACATATAACATAGAGATGTATTTTAACATATAATTCTTAGTTTAAATTAAAAATACAACAAAACTTTTCAACTCCATGCTAATTCTGAATTAACGAAATCATGTCTGTAACTTAGTTTGTCAAGTGTTTAATCAAGTATCTATGATATTTATGTACCTATGATATACTCTTAATATCTGAAAAAAATAAAATTATGTGAATAACATTCTTTGGTCTTAAATTATGGATATAATGTGCCAGTATGCTTCCCTTCTTTAAAAGGACTGGTGGAAATGTTTGTCTTTAAATATTTACTGAAATTATTTAAGCTACTGTAATTTATTCTTAATACTTTTCTAAAAACATGAACAATAACAACTACTTCCAATGTAAATTACTTGTCAAAATCACACCTTTGTGAATAAAATAACAAATTTATTTGAGTTAGGAAATCAGTAGGTTAGGCAAGATTAATTTGAAAATGGATTCTAGTTGATAAAAGAAAGAACTCTGTTGCAGAAATAAATTTTCCTGTTATATGAAAAAAATTTCCCTGATACTGATAAACCCAAGACATTTCGAAGATTATTAAAATGCTTTAAATTTGGACTCTTCAAGTTCATGTTCTCCTTCATACATCTATCTTACTTGCTTTTCTCCATGTCTTTGCTTGCCTAATTCCACTCAGGAGACGTCTGTTCTCTCTCAAACATACACTTCCCTCATATTCTTTTCTCACATCTTTCTAATTCAGTTTCAATAAAACTATCTTGCTTCACCAAAAGTTTGAATATCTAAACATGCAGAAAAAATGTCTAAAGCATTACTGTGAATTTTGGGAAGATCATTTATTAATCCTTTGATTAACCATTATAAAGATCCTCAAATTCCTTGGCTAATTGTAGAATATGTCATTTTACAGATCAATGAACTTACAATGCATAGAAATTCCTGGGTTGTGTGTGTGTGTGTGTGTGTGTGTGTGTGTGTATTGGAAAACACAAATATACTAGATTCAGTTTTTGAATATTTAATCTATATGTAAATACAGCTGCATATGTACATATACATAGATATAGTTTCTTCTGTTCTTGATGTAGAGATGCTCAAGGTAAAGCACAGTTGTTCGTTTTCTTTGCACTTATCTCTGTGGAAGTGCCTTATACTGCAACTTGCCTATGTAAGTGATAACGTAGATTCTGTTTCTCTGAAAAATTTATTTATTGTGACTAGATGTACTAGAATTTTCAGAGCAAAGGGTGTTGTTGAAACTGTAAATTTGTGACTCCTCTTCCCCCCAAATCTCCTTCAAATAAAAATTGACCTTCATAATAATAAATGAAAAACAATCATATTTGTCAAATGTGACAAGGATGGGCTCATCTTTCTCTGGTTTATCAGAGAAAACACCTGACAATCAAACCTAGTGTATGTGAAAGTCGTCATAATCAGCCACAGTGACTCTTTTGCAATATGTCCATGCATGCATCGAATAAGACAAGGTAATACAGAACAAAATAGGTCAAATCATAACATGAGGACGTTCTTCCCTGTTAATCTAGACTTTAAGGAACAAGTAAATAACAGTGAACTTAAAATAGCTATTTCACTGTGCAGGTAGGTAGTTTTTAGGTGTTCTTTGGCAAATATGTCATATAATTATTTCAGGCTTCAACAGAGGCACTCTAAAAGCATGAATAACAGACAAGGCAAAAATTGTTTCAGTTTGATTTCCCTGGCATCATTTCATTGTATCTCCAGTTGACAAAAACAATTAAACAAGGGCAATTAGATAGCTAACTGAAGGAATTTTAAAAGTTGAATTTGACCAAAAACAGCACCTCCAAACTACTTGCTGATGTCTGAATTTTTCAGTTAGGCTTTATATTTATCCAGTTAACTAAAATCTTGACAAAATTTTTTAGGTTTTGACCTATAGTATGCTAATTTACTGTCCCATTAGACTAGGTACTTGCTGAGTTACTTTCTCATCAACCGATGACTCTGAAATAGCAGCAACTTTTAAGGATTTTTTAATGGAGCTAAGTTCCCAAGCATGTAAGCTGATGACATGTACTCCACAGCAGCGTCTGGCAAGCTTGTAGAGATTCTTAAGGACAGCCTTCCGTAGAAGAATATACACCCAGGGATCTAAGATTTGATTCCATGTGGCCATTCGAAGAGCAAAAAGTATTGTTTCACAAGTTTCTAGAGAATGATTTCCATTTATTCCAATGTTGGCCATTGTCACCTGCAAAACAAACAAAAAATGTCAGTTACTACAGGCATTTTATTATTTGGTTTTGCTCTTTGGTCTTTTATTATTTTGTGGTGATGCTCAGGAATGATTCTTGGATCTGCACTCAGGAATTACTCATTGGTAGTGCTCTAGTATGCCAAAAATAGAAACCAGGTTGATTGCTTACAAGGAAATGACCTACCCATTCTGGCACCCCTATAGTATTTTTAATTTATTTTCAATCACCGTGATATACAGTTACAGAGTTATTCATGATAGAGTTTCATTTATACAATGTCCAACACCCATCCCTTCACCGGTGCACATTTCCAGTCACCAATGTCCCCAGTTTCCTTCCTGCTCTCCCTACCCCTTGCCTCCAACATCTGCTTCTTTGGCAGACATTTTCTTTTCTCTCTCTTTTTCTTTTCCCTTTTTAACACTGGTTTGCAATATGGTAATGAAAGAGTACCATTTATATCACTTTATCACCTTTCAATACTCAGTTCTTGTCCGCAGTGATAATCTCAATTACTATTTTCACAGTAGATCCATCTCTACCCTAACAGCACTTCCCTAACTTTGTGGCAAGCTTCGTACCATAGACTGGTCCTTCTGTCTATCATCTCTATTGCCTTTGGGTAGTATTGCCAAACTGCTTTTTATATCCCACAATGAGTGCAATCATTCTGTTATCCCAATCTCTCTGACTCATTTCACTCTCCATATCTACCTATATATAGGTATATATATAAGTAAATATATTTATATATAAGTAAATATATATTTTATTTTTTTATTTTATTTTATATATACTTATATATAAGTAAATTTTATAACTTCATTTTCCTTAACACCACATAGTAATCTATTATGTAGCTATACTTGTCCCTTTATCTACTCATCTGTTCTTATGCAGTTGGGTTGTTTTCAGATTCTGGCTATTGTGAATTGTTCTGCAATGAATATAGGGGTGCTGATGCTTTTCTGCTTTGTGTTTTAGGACCCCTGGGTATATTTCAAGGAGTAATGTTGCTGTGTCATATGGAAGCTCAATTTCTATATTTTTTTTAAAATGCCCATATTGTTTTTCCAAAATGGCTGGGCCAGTCTACATTCCCACCAGCAGTGAATGAGAGTTCTTTTCTCCTCACTTCCATGCCATCACTGCTTTCTTTTATTCATGATATGTGCCAATCTCTGTGATCTGAGGTGATTTTGCTTTGTAGCTTTAATTGGCATCTCCCTAATGATTAATAATGTGAAGCATTTTTTTCATATGCATTTTGACCATTTATATTACTTCTTTGAGAAAATGTCTGTTCATCTTTTCTCCCCATTTTTTGATGGGGCTATATACTTTTTCTTATTAAGCTCTACTTGCTCATTATATATCTTAATATTAATCCTTTACCAGGTGAGTATTGACTGAATAGTTTCTCCCAGTTTTTTAAGGCTCTCTGTATTCTGGTGCTCATTTCCTTTGAGGTGTAGAAGCAACTTAATTTAATGTAGTCCTATTTGTTTTTCTTTGCTTCCACTTGTTTGGTAAATGGTGTTGTATCCATGAAGATGCCTATAGTTTCAATGTCACAACAAGTCCTGTCTATATTTTTCTATATATACTTAAGATTTCAGTGTGATATCAAGATATTTAATCTATTTTGGTTTGGGGGGTGGTTTTTTGAACCATATCCAGTGGTTCTCAGGGGTTACTCCTGGCTATGTGTTAAAAAATCACTCCTGGCTTGGGAGACCAGATGGGACTTCAGGAATCAAACCCAGGTCCATCCTGGGTCAACTGCATACAAGACAAATGCCCTACTGCTGAGCTATCGCTCCTGCATCTATTTAATCTATTTTGTTTGGATCTTTGTGCATGATGTCAGAAAGAGTCTGAGTTTAGTTTCTTGCGTGAAGCAGATCAGGTCTCCCAAAACCACTTGAAGAGGATTTCTGTGTACAACTTCATATTTTTTGCTCCTTTTCAAAAATTAACTTATCATATACCTGGAGATCTATTGCAAGATATTCAGGTCTATTCACTGCTTCATTTTGAAGTTGGGGAAAGTGATTTCTCCCATCTTCTTTTTCCCAAAGATTGCTTTAGTTATTCATGAGGGTTTATTGTTCCATATAAATTTCAAAATTATTTGATCTATTTTTTAAAATATCATGGATATACTTATAGGAAATGCTTTAAATCAGTACTATGATTTGGGAAGTATTGTTATTTTAATTATATCAATCTTTATGATCAATGAATAGAGGATTTGTTTCAATTTCCTCATGTCCTCTCTTATTTCTTAATGTGGTGTTTTGCAATTTTTTGTAAAGGTCTTTCAACATTAGTTAATTACAGGGCACTTGATTTTTCCAAGGCAAAATTGTGAGTGGGCTTTTTTTACATGTTTGTTCTCTTTCATTATTGAATATAGTAAATCCATGGACTTTTGCATATTAATATTGTAACCTGTCACTTTACTGTAAAGATCTATTGTTTCTAGAAGCTTTTTTTGTGGAGTCCTTAGGGTTTTCTAAGTATAGTATCATATCACGCTCAAATAGTGAAGGCTTTATTTCTTTTCTTTCTATCTGGATGTCCTTGATAACTTTTTCTTGATTAATTTCTATAGCAAGTACCTCCAGTACTATATTAAATAGAAGTGGCAAGATAAGGGCAACTTGTCTTGTGCCATATCTTAAAGAATTTTAGCTTTTCATCATTGAATATAATGCTTTCTAGGAGTTTTTATTAATGTCTTTGACTATATGAGGAAAGTTTCTTTAATCCCTATCTTTTGAGAGTTTTTTAACATGAATGGGTGCTGAATGTTGTCAAATGGTTTCTCTGCGTTTGTTGATATGATCATATAATTTTTATTTTTTCTTTTATTGCTATGGTGCATAATGTTGATTGACTTTCATGTGTTAAATCATGGTGATGTTAGCTTCATAGAAACTATTTGGCAGTGTTTTTGTCTCTTTACCTTCCTGGATGAGCTTAAAAAGAATTGGCAATAAGTCTTCTTTCAAGGTCTGAAAGAATTCACTAGTGAATCTATTTGGGCCTGGGATTTTGTCTTTGGGAAGCCTTTTGATTGCCATTTTAATTTCCAAAATCGTAATATATAGGTCTATTCAGGTATTACAGATTATCTTGGTTCAAACTTGGGAATTTATAGTAGTCCAATAATTTATCCATTTCTTCTAGGTCACTCATTTGTGGCATAAAGTTTTTCAACGTAATCTTTGATTATCCTTTGAATTTCTGTGGCATATTTTGTGATATTTTTTCATTCATTTCTGGTTCAGTTTACTAGGGTATCTTTGTGAGTTTTGTTAATGGTTTATCAATCTTGTTTAATTTTTCAAAGAATAACGTCTTGCTTTCATTGAACTTTTAGAATGTTTTGGGGTTTCCAGTTCATTAGATTCTGCTCTAAATTTTATTCTTTCTTTCCTCCTGCCAGATTTTGGCTCATTTTCTTGGCAATTTTCCAATGTTTTAAGCTGTGCAGTCAAGTTATTTATATAGAGCCCTTTTTCCTACCTGATGAATGCTTGTGAAGCTATTAATTTTCTTATAAATGGCTTTCGCTGGTCCAATAAATTCTGATAGTTTATGTCCTCATTTGCATTTGTTTCTAGGAATCATTCAATTTCCTCTCTAACCCACTGATTTTTCAGTATTGAGCTGTTTGATATGCAGGTTTTAAAGTTATTTCGCTGTTTCTGTTTGTAATTCGCTTTTATTTTCAGTGCATCATGATCAGAGAAGATAGTAAATACAATTTCTATCCTCTTTATTTTATGGAGGTATCTTTTGTAGGCCAGCATGTGGTCTGTCTTAGAGAATGTTACATATGCTTGGAGATGAATGTGTACTCATCTTTTGGGGGTGAAAAGATCTAAATATATCTACTAATCATATATCTTCCATTTCTTCTTTTAAAACTAGTATATTCTTATTACATTTTAGTTGGATGATATATCAAGAAGTGACTGAGCAATGTTGAAATCTCTCACCAATATTGTGTTATTGTTGTTTTCTTTAATCCTATTAGCAGTTGTTTTAAATATTTTTCTGGTCCATCATTGGATGTTTGCATGTTTAGGAGTGTGATTTCTTTCTTATGTATATATCACTTGATTATTAAGAAGTGGCCCTCTCTGTTTCTTATAACATTTTTGAGCCTGAAGTTTGTGTCATCTCATATTAGTATAACCATCCCAGCCTTTTAAAGGGAATTATTTGCTTGAAGGATTGTCTTCCAACCTTTGACTTTGAATCTGTATTTGCTCTGAATAATTATGTTTCCTGCAGACTGTATAATGTTGGGTTCAATTTTCCATTTTCCCATCTCTGCCTCTTAATCAGTGTGTTTAGTCCATTGACATTAAGAAAGATTATTCTGATGGAATTTTGTGCCATCTGTTTATAGAGGTTTGGCGTGTTTGTGAGGTTTGTCTTGCTTTAAAGTTTTCCCTTTAGTTTTTTAAGGTGTTTTTGAATCTGTAAAGCTCCTAACCTGTTGATTACCCATGCAACTGTGTTCCTTCCTTCAAATCTGAATGAGAGTCTAGCAGTGCAAATCATTCTTAGTGATGCATTAATTTTGTTGAATTTTTTTCACTGTATCTCAACACTGCCTTTGGGCCTAGAGGATGCATGTGATAATTCTGCATGTGATATCTGCATGTGATAAACCTTAAGGATTTTCCTTTGTATGTTTCTATCTATCGTTTCCATTATTGTGACTAGCATATGCCATACTGTATTTTTTTATTGGATTTCTTTCATCTGGTACTCTTCAGGTGCCCAGGATGTGGGTGCATGCACCCATTAGCTGTGGGAACTTTTTAGCAGTGATATTTTAACTGTTGCTTCTTCATAGCAATTTTATCTCTGGCTTGCTAGGACCTAAATTATTCTTATGTTGGTTCTATTGAATTCATCCCAAATTTATATTGTTCATTTATTTTGAGGCTTTATTTCATCTTCTATTGTTTGGAGGTTTTCTTCACTTCATCTTTGAAATGATTTGGTCCTCAGCAGCTGTTACTCTGTTGATAATGTCTTTCAATGAATCTTTCAGTTTGATTATCAAGTTTTTACAGTTCTGATATTTTTGTTTGTATTTTTCTCATTTCTGCTTTCCCATTCTCTTATGTTTTATTGACAGTTTATTTCATTGCTTCTTTGAGCAATTTCCTAAGCATTTCCACTCTGAAATCCATTTCAAAGAGGTTATACAGGTTAGTAATACTGATTTGGTTTGCAAATTGCAGTCTTCACTCAAAAGACATATTGGGGTTTTTCACTGCTTTACCTGATTCTTTGTGGCCTCAAGATATTTCTTTTCTTTGTCACTCTCACTCTCAGTCTACCCCAGTGCCACAAAGGTCTAAGGGGAGTTTTTATGGCTTTGTATGCCTCTACTTGCTTGGCCTCTGACCTATGTGGATGGATGTCAACAATTTTCTTTGTTGTTGGAGCTGCTTTCACCAGTCCACTATATCACCCGCACTCACCATGAGTTTGAATTTAACATAAGACCTTTGATTGTTGTCAGGGCTACTATGATCAATCCACTGTGCGCCCACAGTCACTAGGGATCTGAGCCTATTATAAGCCCTTTGTTGCCTACAAAATGACATTATATTGGGAAAAATGACAAAAATAAATAAATAAATAACAACACGAGAGTTAGTGTATAGTCTAAATCCATTGAATTCAAATTTGGAACAAAATCAGTAACATTACCTTCCAGGGGAGCACAAGGGCTGATGAGCATAAGTGTAATTTTTACTTCCTGGAGTGGTAAGTACAAAGCATTTATGCATTTTTATTTCAAAGAAAAAATAATTTATTTATGAAGTAAGATTTAGATAAGCCATAGTATGGATAAACTGAATGACTTTGAATAGTCTTATCAGTATATGACAACTCTAGCCATAAGAGTGATTGAGGCACATTGAGAAAAAATAAAAAATAATGGAAATTCAGCACCACAATAAAAATAAAGGAACAGAAAAAAGGAAAAGAAACGTCTTATATTTATATTTTTGCTCACTACATCTTCACAAAGCTTCCAGGGTAAATTGCTTAACTAAATGCTTAATTAAAAATTAATTTACATTAATTTCAGGGTGAATTGAATACCATTGATGAGAAAACTAAATCAGAGGCTTATTTAAAATGTGTTAAGTATTCTTAATAACTGATCTATCAAATAAGGAGAAAAAATTGTTGGGGATTGATGTTCCTACTTGATAATCACAATTTTGGAAACAAAAGACAACTTTGGTTGCTGGCAACACATTAAAATAACTAAAACAGACTATAGCAGTAAGATGTTTTAGCAAAGCATCCTTCCTTCCTAAAACACACTGTTTGTCAAAAAGAAACTTCTAACTGTATAAATTGCTTTATTTTTCAAAAATTCGCAAGCATTTTCTGAAGAATTTTTCAAACTCTAACAAAGTAATTTATTATTTAATGGAAGTTTATAAGGAGATACTGTCCCTTTTATAATTTAATTTTTTGTTTTGTTTTGTTTGGGGGTGGTTAAAACTAAGTGATGCCCAAGGTTTATTCCTGGCTCTGAATTCAAGGATCAGTCCTATGGTGCTCAGGGCATTATACGCTGTAATCTGGCTTAATGTCTGTATTAGCTCTCCAACACACAAATGTCTTCTGAAAATAAAATATGTCTATAATTTTAAATGGAAAGCTAGCCAATAATAAAACAAAAAAATAAGTCTATAAGCTAAAAGCACTTGTCAACTTAATAGTACTTTATCCTTTTTACAAATGAAAAATTAAGACATATTGTTAAAAGAATATTGTCAAAATTAAATAAATTTCTATCTAACCCAAAGTAAGAAATATGTAAACAACATTTACCTGTGGTCAGAAAAATAAAACAAAAATTTCAAATTTTCCCAATAACAACTAAACTTTAATAAGTTGCTTTTTGACCATAAAATTAGAAAACTTATTTTATCATTGAGATATTTTCAAATTCTTGGCATATTTCTCTGAAGTTATGTAGCTAAACTTAAATGTTTTCTTCAGGCTATCTCACTAATAAAGACTAAAATTCATTTTTCTTAACATGAATCAATGTATACTTTAACATTTTTAGATGATAGCGCTGATATAAATAGCTATTCAAATTCATCCTCTCCCATGCAATTCTCAACACTCTGAATACTTGTCTTGTGTTTTAAAAACATTAGTTAAAAAGCTGTTCCAATTGTATTTTTCTATTGTATATTTCTCTTTACACTATGTATTGTTTTATAGCAATATACTAACTATCCCATGGTTATACTAAAACTCAACTTTATCAAAACAACAAAGGACTATCATAGATTGCTTTAGCCCCAATATTGATATATAATAGGGACTTAAATATAAAATTACAGGATAAGAATGATAACTGTCATAGGCCACATCTGATAATTCTTTATGTTGTATCGAGTGAATTAATTTATTGGTACAGTTTTGTAGGGAAGGAATCTCCAACAGTGCTCAGAAATTACTTTCAGCTCTGAGCTAGGGGACAGCTCCTTGTTGTGCTCAAGGGACCACGTGATGCTGGGGGTTAAATTCTGTTCTCCATATGCAAAGGATGTACCCAGAACTCTCCCAATTTGCTTCATTGTAGAATCATTATCATACATAAATAGCCATCATTGATCAAATACATAGTGTTGTTATATAGATTACATTAGTTTTGGTACTTGGCAGGGAGGAGAAAACTATTTCAATTTTTAAAAAAATATTCCTTTAAATTTTACTTTTCTTTTGGTTAAAAAAAAGACTAATTTATTTCATAGCAAATTTTAACCTTGGAAACTGAGCATAATACCATTGATATATCACTTTGGTGTGATTTAGGGGCTATAATTACAATGCCTGCTTACATTCCATTAATCATTACCTCCCTAAAAACTCAAAGGGTTGTCATTTTCTGCTTATACTAATTAGCATAAGCCTATACTGCTTATTATATACTGCTCATACTGCTTATTAGCATAATAAAGTTGTGAAAATTTATTTTATTAGCATAAGATAGTTGAAACTAAGAGGTTATTAATCATTGTCTACAAATAAGACACCATTTCTACAATATGTAATGTTATAAATTTTAAGCCATTTAAACTTTTAAATGAGGATACAAATAGTTTTTTAATCACACAACAAAAACTATTAGGAGGCCACAGCTATAAATAATATAGGAATTTGCATGTCTTGCTTGAAATCAGTACTTCTATGCCTGGTGCCTCCTGGTCCCAGAACATGAGTGGGAGAAGGCCTGGAGACCTCTGGACACCATCACTGTATAATTCCTAGAAATAAAATTAATCCAAGCAAAACAGCATTCTTTGACCCTTACATTAACTGCTGCATATTTGTCTAAGAATTCTCAGATAGAATCCCAAGGCCTCTTGATTATCATTTAATTAAATAATTTTAATGATTTTAAGATAATAATTTAAAATTTATTTTAAATTCAACTATTAAAAATTTTAAATATATTTTTTGAAAAAGTTTTAATAACGAGATTTCTATCTTTCTTGGAGTACCTTATATTATCCTAAATTCATAGGTGTCTTAATCCATAGGTATTATAATATCTTAAATTTCAAAATGAATTACATTTGCAATATTGGTAACTAAAATCTATGGCCCATGGTAAGGTATAGGAAGAAATCTCTGATAATTTATCAAAGTAATCAACTAGAAAAGAAACTTGAGTCATGCTATTACAATCATCCTTAATGAGGGGTAAATAGCTAACAAAATCTGCCTTCTGTGAAGCAGATTGAATCTATCACCCATTTTATGAAGGAGTTACGATTATTTCTACAATGAGTATGTGTATTCTGTCCCTTTTAATGAAGGATATAAATGATTGCTTTTACTTCTGATCTTGAATCACTATGGGCATTAAATTTTTATTTTTATCACAGTCACCTCATTCCTATTACTCTCAGATTACATTATCTGTCGTAAATATTTTCTTACAATAAAATGAGATATTGCCTAGTGCTTCACTTGCATCTTGTTAAACAAAAACAAGAGTTTTATTGTAGAAAATAAAATAAAAACATTGTCTAAAATAAAAATATTGCTTTCATTTGTCCAAGCTTGAGGACACAGAAATAGATAAATAAAGACCACAGAAGTATGCTGGCAGCCAGCTTAATTTTGGTGAAAAGTTAGGGATCTGTGCCTGTCCCTCAGTGTTCAAGAATAACTAACCATAGATAAAAATCGCTGCCCTAAATATCTGTAGCAAACTAATTATTAAGGTTGTAAAGATTATCTCTAGTCTGTCAACTCACCCCACGAACTTCCACTATTCCCTGCTAACAAACTAGGTAAAGATACAGAAACATGTCTAAAGAGAGTCAATCTTATTTAAGATTTTCCTCAAATACCTTGTTACTATCAAGGGGTTCTGGACCACAGTACCCTCCTTAGATGTCAGTATGGCTATATATACACCTCAGTCCTCAGGTTTATGCTATATATATATATATATATATACACACACACTAGTCCTCAGGTTTATGCTATAGGATTGATTCATCAGCCTCTCATAAAAAAATGTTTGTATTTAATCTTCTGTCACTAAATAGATCAACACTTTGAAATAATGATCTAACAAAATAATTGCTGGGAGCTATTATGCCCAATTGACTCTCAGTATAAACAGTGCATTCACAGTATTAAGCTATGGGATACAATGACATCTAGTCCAAAGAGTTTGAACTGGATAATTCCTTTTCCGAAATCTGCTATTTGATATTTCTGTATTGAAAAATATTTTTAAAGCAAGGTAGGAAGTTTCAAATAATTAAAACATAGTGAATAGGATCTTGCTTAAATAAAACTTCTGGCTTGCTTCTTAAACAATGAAATAAAAGATAATTTTTCAGTTAAAAACTAAAATTCGGGGGACGAAGAGATAGGTTGGAGGTAAGGCATTTGCCTTGCATGCAGAAGGATGGTGTTTCGAACCCCAGCATTCCATATGGTCCCCCGAGCCTGCCAGGAGAAATTTCTAAGTGTAGAGCCAGGAGTAACCCCTGATCGCTGCTGGGTGTGACCCAAAAACCAAAAAAAAAAAAAAAACCAAGTGAAATTAGGGGACTGAGAGATAGCATAGAAATAAGGTGTTTGCCTTTCATGCAGAAAGTCTTTGGTTTGAATCCCGGCATCCCATATGGTCCCCTGAGCCTGCTAGGAATGATTTCTGAGCATAGAGCCAGAAGTAACCCCTGAGCGCTGCCAGGTGTGACCCGCCCCCCCCAAAAAAAAGCTTCTGAAATTCCGTTTATATACAGGTTACCATTTAAAATACAGATTATATTTCACCATAATAACAAAAATTACTTGTATAGCAAAATATGTTGCAATATTACTATCCTTACATGCAAAAATGAGAATTATTTCTTAAATTGAACTTTATATCATTTCTTAGGTAATGCACATTTTAGAACCATCTAGATTCATTATTTTCTGTTAATTCACTTTTTAAGTTATTTAAAGAAAATGCATCACATAGTTGATATAACTGATCATAATACATATGTTTTAGGAAGACCAAAAGCAACATGATTTTAAAAAATAGAAAATTGAAAGAAAAATTTAAGAGATGGAAGAGAAAGGAAAGAAGAAAAAGCTCAGTATCAAGTATATTTTTGAAAATTATTGAATAACCAATGAACTCATTAAAGCACTAGTAGAAAATTTAATAAGTTCTTTGCTTTGTTTTTTTTTTAAGGATGAGTTTAAAAAAATTTCAGTGGCAATTGTTATTTGCATATGCCCAGCAAAATATGGGGGAAATGGAAAGGAAAAGCTTTCGCCTAAATACAAGGAGACCTTACCCCTGAAGTTTTCTGGCATAAGACCGTCTTTGGGCTATTAAAAAATATTTACACTATGATTTTTTTAACATTTGCATTTACTCTACAACTTATTTTGAAATTCCCCTTTTATTTATGATCTCTTTATCATAAGCTTGAATTAACTATTCTTTCACTGCTCTAAGATATTGACCGCCTGTCATTTGTTCTATCAAGAGACTATAACTTTCAAAGCATTTTTAAAAGTAAGTGGGACTTTAGGGAGAAAGTGGAGGTAAATATGCAAATTAGTTCAATCTTTCTATGAAAATAATATAGAATATTTTATCAAAATGTTATATTATTCCATTAGAAAGCTTATTTTAAAATGATAAATTCTATGTCTATGAATTTATTCTAACAAAGTAAATAGAAGTGTGAAGAAATTCAAAGTATTTTTTCAGTGCTGTTTTATTTTTGTTTTTGTTTTTGTGTGTGTGCTTTTTGTGTGTGTGTGTGTGTGTGTTTTTTTTTTTTTGCCAGGAAAGTCTGACTATTTATTTCTTAACTACTGTGAAGGACGAGGAGGGGAAATGGTCCCCTGACATGGGAAGGTCAGAGACAGTAGGGGTCATCAAAAAATATGGAATGCTTCACAAATTTGCGTGTCATCCTTGCGCAGGGGCCATACTAATCTTCTCTGTATAGTTCCAATTTTAGTATGTGTGCTGCCAAAGTGAGCACTCAGTGCAGTTTTTAAAATGAAAATATTGACACAATCAAATAGATTATAGTATAATTATACAAGAGAAAAAATTATTCATTAAGACAATGTTGTCTAATAATTCTTAGAGATATGTAACTTGTAGTTAGGAAAATAAGACCTACAAAATAATAGAGTTTAAGTTTAATGTTAATATGTATACTGTATAATTTCTATATAACTATGCAATTACTATTACAATGTACCTTCTAAAATTGTTTCTACTAATATTCCCATTTTAATGATAAGGATACCTGAGCACTTCTATTTGTGACCCTAAAGACCTTCTAGTGCTGTCTCAGTAGTCCCCAGAACCATAAGCCTAAACACCACAGTATGTGACCTATGCATTGAAATACAGTTCAACTAGCCAAGAATTCCCAGGAGATAACCCCGGACCTCCTGAGTAACAACTCTTGGGAGCCCCATACCCAATCCTTCTTTTGAGTTTGACTTTCAGATCCTGAATGTAATTAAAAGACAATAATTAAATCGCATAAACATACTCACAAAGCACTGACACATCATCTGCTCAGAGTAGCATAAAAAACAGTTTAAAAGGTCAAATTATTTTATTTTAAACATACTTTCAAAGTAAACATTAAAAATACCTTCTGCATAATTTCTTCATCATCAATTCTCAAATGATATGAATTTTCACTGATAATTCACTCATTTTTAATTAAAGATTTAAACATTTCTATAAAATGTCAGAAGATGGTCATTAAAGGTATCAAACCACTTTATTTTCCTTAGTTTATTGTCAACAAAAGCTCAGGGAATTGTTTCATTTTATAATTGTAAAACTGTAAAATTGACTTTAATTCCAGCATCTTTTCTAGTAAATAAATTGTTATTTTTCCCATCAAGCTACTATGTTTTATGGTATTATTTGCAATATCAAAAACCTAAGCCCTTTTTTTGTGGCTATAGAAGACATTATATTCTTAAGATGTTTTGCAAATAATACCATGAAATTGCCTCACTTCTTCATCCGCAATTCAGAGGACCAGAGCGTCAGTAATCATTGGGCTAGAGAACTAAACAATCTGGAACACAACATTGGATTGAGCATAGCTGAAAGTGGTCCTGAATTCCACTGGCAATGGCCCTATTAAAGAATAGTGCCTTGTTGGCATGATAGAGGAGAATTAAAGCACATTTAAGATGTGCTTCATAAAAGAAAGGAGGTGGTACAAAGGCAAATTGGCATTTACTTCAAATTTATGGGGAAAAAATCAGTGTGAGGATAAAATGAGATAATTTGTCCCAGGGAAGAAAATAAAAGTTTATGAATCAAAAAACATGAATTGCATTTTTTTTGTGGCAAGCTTCCAACCATGAACTGGTCATCTCTATTGTTGGAAGCCTGCCACAGAGCAGAGTTCAGTTAGAGTAGAATAAAGTCTACTATGAAAGTGATAGTTGGAACTAATCACTTTGGACAAAAAGTGGATGCTGAAAGGGAATAAAGTAATATGCATAGCACCATTTCATTAACAGTAGTATAAACCACAATGTCAAAAAAAGAGAGGGGGGGAAAGAGAGTGAAGTAAAATGCTTGCCCCAGAGGCAGGCTGGGATGAGGTGGGTAGGAGGGAAAAAGGTATCAGTGGAAGGTGAGAGGAAAACTGGAGACTTTGGTGGCAGGAAATGTGCACTGGTGAAAGTTGTATATTGTATGGCTGTAATTTAATCATGAAAAACTTTATCTGTGGGAAAAACTGTATTATGAACAATATTCTAAGCACAGTGTTTAAATAAATATATTTTTAAATACATTAAAGTGATGTTTTAGTGCAAAAAAAATAAGTGCTTTTTTATGAGACTCAGTCTCATGGTAGATAACTTAACTAAACCCAAGACAACTAAAGACCACAGAAAACTGAACTCAACAGGTACTTCGGAACTCTCTATCCTTTGTTACTTGATATAAACTAAACAAAGATGAGTTTCTCAGCAAAGTTATTCTTTGGAAAACTCAAAGGGTTCTTATGTAATTGGATTGTTTCTATTTTTATGTAATTAGTTTGGTTCTGAATGAGCATTTATAAACAGATTATATTTACAATGTATTGAAAATAGTGAATTCTCACTATAGTCCTGTCTTTGTTTTTCTTTATTTTCTCCCCAAATAAACTAAATTCCTCTGAAGTTACTGTCCAATTTTCATCATATTTATATGCCATGTCATACATGTTCCAATATCAGTGGTAGGTATAGAATTCATGTTTTTCAGATTCCCATTGAAATGTACTATTACATCCAAAGAAATAATGATCATTTTAGTAACTGCAATCATTTAACCAGATGTATTTCAGATAAAAGGTGAAAATACACATTATATGATGCATCATATGCATATATAGTCAGTGCTATTATTCATGTTTCATATAAAGATGATAAATTATTTCCAAAAGACATAGGGCTAATACATTCAAAATTAAGGAGGAAGAAATTTCTTTGTAATTCAATGGAATATAAAAATTTACCTAATAGATATTCAACTTTGAGCTAAGAAAATTTAGTATCATATTTTATGGAGTCAATGCTTATTAAATTGCTTATTATTATAGGTCAAGTAAATAAAGTTAGATTTTCATGTGACAGATGTCTACTAAATATTTGGTAAGTAGTGCAAAACTATACTAAAATATTTCAACTACTTTTCAAATTTAGGCAATTCAATCAAGGTGTAACGTGTGCTTTTAAATCTGGAACGGTTCACTGGTTATTCTATTAACATTAACATTAGAGAAAAGCTATACACTTTTCTATTTTTCAAGTTCCATTGTGCTCTCTAGACAATATTCTGAGACTTCTTTATGATAGGGCCATCTCTCTTTCCTTACTCAGAAATAAATCACTCAAATTAAAGTAACTCAAAGTAAAAATTATATATATTTTTAGACTGTTAAAAGTTCTGAAAAATGTTACTTGCTTTATTTTACACTATTAATTTATTATTAATTATAAGTATAATCATAAAAATATTAATGTTATACTATAATACTACTATTCATAATGTTTAAGTATTAATTTAAAGTAATTATAGATAATTAGTAAAACTATTATATTTATAGTTTAAATAGAATTAAAATAATTAGATATGTTATGTTACAATTATATAATTATAATCCTTAATTATTACTAATAAGTTGTAGTATTAAAAGAAACATCTTCAAAAATTACATTATGCCACAGTTCTAAACAAGTCCCAAGAGATCTGTAAACTCATAGGGTATGGTACATCTAAAATGCTCACTATAGATGTATGTATGTTCATGTATATCTTGCACTTTAATCACAAATGTCATGTTGGCTGAACATTTCTCCACTGTAGTAAAACAATCATGACAATATTTCAAAACCATTTTCTTGGGAGTCAGTAAACCAAATTATATGAAGTAAAACGAAGGCCAAGTTTGTATATCAGGCTATGCAAACCAAAATGATAATAAGGAGCAATAATAGAGACAAATAACTTAATGTCAAATATACATTACACAAATAGCAATGATTTATTCTCATCCAAATCAATGCCCATCAAACTTCTCCTTGACAAACTAGCAGGGAAGATATGAAATTCCTTAAAAAGTAGCATAGACAACATGTAAACAAACATGCATTAGTTTTTTTAAAGGTCATATCACAATATATAATTATATTTAAGCACTAAAAAGATATTTGAAAAAAAATCTTGTACAACAAACTAATATGAGGGCCTGAATGATATAGCACAGCGGCAGGGCGTTTGCCTTGCATGCAGACAACCTGGGACGGACTGGGTTTCAATCTCCCACATCCCATATGGTTCCCCCGAGCGTGCCAGGAGCCATTTCTGAGCGCGGAGCCAGAGTACACCCTGAGCACCGCTGGGTGTGGCCCCCCAAAAAGTTAAAAAGAACAAGGTAATATGTATTTGGTAGTGACTTATTATTTATCTTTTCTCCCAGTACAAGTTCTAGAATAAATATTACGCTATTGTTCTCTTCTGCCAGAGATTTTGCAAAAACTTTTGGCATAAAAGGCTTTTTAGTAAAAGATAAATACAATTTCAAGATAAAAAGTTTCCTTATGTGACCAAAATCTTAAAATGTCTCCTCATGGTATCTTCTGTTTTAATTAAAAACAGCGGTTCCCATGGGGCCGGGCGGTGGCGCTAAAGGTAAGGTGCCTGCCTTGCCTGCGCTAGCCGTGGACGGACCGTGGTTCGATCCCCCGGTGTCCCATATGGTCCCCCAAGCCAGGAGCAACTTCTGAGCACATAGCCAGGAGTAACCCCTGAGCGTTACCGGGTGTGGCCCAAAAACCAAAAAAAAAAAAAAAAAAAAAAAAACAGCGGTTCCTTAAAACATTCAGCAATGATTTCTTGCCATTGAATAGTGTTTAAAATTTTAAGGTCAGAAGAAAAGAAAAAAATCTTCTCAAAGGATAAAATTATTTTGCACAAAATATAGATATGTTTTGGTACTCAATAGTAAGCAACTAATAGGGCTACCATTTTTATATTTGATATTTTAATTTTATCAGATAAATTGAATTGTTTATTTAACCATTTTGGTTCTAAACAGGTAGGGCAGAACACTAAAAGTTTTATTAGTATTCTGAAAGGGAGAAGCAAAAACAAGTATTTTTTAAATTGAAGACAGCCTTTTTAGAGGATTCATTTAAAAAGTTACTTTCCGGTCTATAGTAGTTCAACAACCTAGTGCAAAAGTAATCTTCCTTTTAATCATATTTATCTCCTCTAACACAACTCAATACCTTTGGGCTGTCTTCAGAGCACTTCCTTATGAATCCTGACTTGAGCTGAAAGACATTTTAACGAAAATTTCCATTTTAACACATGGCTAATGGTGCTGTGCAAATTGTTCATTATGCAAAGTGCAAAAGATGTCAACTCTGAGGTGATGGAGTCTGTAGATTAACCTTCTGAACATATGGACTCATGAATATTGCCATACAACTGAAAATATAATAAACAGATAATCGAGTTCTGAAAAGTCTTGAAAGTATTTTCCAGTCTAAAGTTGGAATTGTATATGACATTAATTGTACTGTCAAAATATATTTCTAATAACCTTAATGACATTTAAAATTTAGTTTTTAGAGTTTCATTTCAATTTGGAGGGCCTCTATGGCAATGCTGGGGGAGACCAGAATGATATATATCCAGTGGCGTTCAGGAGACTATGTAGTGCGTGAGATGGAAACTGCACGTCAGACCATGTGTTCCAGTTTTTAGGCTGTATCCCAGCTCCTGGAGTTATATTTCAAATGCCTCACCCCTTTTCAAAACATTGCACTTCAGAAATGAAATTCTTATGTGTCGTTCATATGCATTTAATAATAATAGCTATTAGAATGCTGTTACATTTACTAATCTCATTTGCGATTAAAGAGTTCTAATTGATGATGTGCATTTTCCTTTCCAAGTACTGGAATACTTTCCAAGTATTGTACCAGTCACTGCAGAAACAGAGTAAAAACATATGACACTGACTCTCACTAAGAACTTCCCTTTCTATTTGAAAGATTATACAATCACAAGACAAAAAAACAACCTTTAGAGTTCAATGCTACGATTTATTCCTAGGAAAGAACATGAATGTAGGGTAGAATGACTAGACTTTTTCTAGGAGAAAATTTTACAAATGTAAATAGATGACAATGGATTTTAGAGAATAGTATGATTTGCTTTACATATGTAAATTTTAACAAGAATTGTAAAATAAAAAGGAAATTAGATTCAAATCAGTAATTCTAAAGATTAATCTGATCATTCTTTCTCTCTATATATAGATTTATATATATACATATATAGATTTCTCTCCATATATTTAGAGAGATAAATCTCTCTTCTCTCTATACATATAAATATAAACTCATATTTGACTATATTTTATGCTGCTCCATGCAATTTTAGCAGTTTGTGAGACTGCCAAAAAGCATTCTTTCCTAGACCACATTTGGAAGGAAAAGTAACTACTTGCCCAACATTCATATATCATAATTTTACTTCTAAAAACCATTATTTTTTATTAAACTGTACTCACTTGTTTGCAAAGTAACACATTTATCCCTCACCATTTTCAGGTGGGCAGAGTTAGGAACTTTGTAGGAAAAGTTTCTATTTCCCATATAGTAGAGAAGGTTTCTATTTCCCATATAGTATAGTACATAGAATAGAAAAAAATAAAATTAAAAGTAAAGAATAGATTAAAGATGAAAGTGAAACTGGAAGAGAACCATGGCTACTTTTGAGGTGAAAGGGCACATCAAAACTATAAACATTAGCAATATTGCAAAATAAACTCTAAATTTTAAGTATAAATATATTAATGCTATAATAAGGTTTTAATGCCCTATGCTTAAAATATATTTAAATTATTTATGTATACCAAAATACAAAAAAAGCTTGTATAAAAAATTAATGATGAATTCCACATCATCTCCGCCCCAGTAAACTTTTTTCTTTTTTCTTTTTCCTTTTTTTTTGAAACCCAGGCCCTGTTTTTAGTAAACTGTTTTCTAATGTGAAGAAAAAGTAACTACAAAATTATTCATTCACCACTCATCAATTGACATATTAAATCAAAGGGTTACCAATAAAACTGCAAAAGTAAATATTTTCATAACAACTGATTTCATATTTATTTTCATATATTAACATTATTATGCTTTTTGTTATCCAAAGAAAGTTGAAAGGAGTTAAGGCTTTATAAATCAAAGAAAATCAGCTAAAAAAAGGTGAAAGCTAGAGTGATAGAACAGTGGTAGAGCTTTTACCTTGCACTCAACTGATCTGGGACAGACCCGGGTTTATCCCCGGCATTCCATATGGTCCCCTGAACCTGCCAGGAGCAATTTCTGGGAGCAGAGCAAGGAGTAACCCCTGAGTACCACTGGTGTGGCTCAAAACCAAGAAAAAAATAAAAGTCAACTAATATCTCTCCATAAGAGATTGATAAAGTAGTCAAGTTATTATCTCTGGATAATGAGATTTTAAAGATTTTTAAGTTGTAATTTATTCTATTTTTTACAAAAAAATGTAGTTCAAGGAATATTTACATTTTTAAGATGGCTGATGAATTATAAAACTCAAAATTAAAGATAGTTCAAGAAGATGCCCTTCTAGTGAAAATACAGAGAACTCCTACTTTTCCTACAAAGTTCTTAACTTTGAGTCAAAGTGATTCTCCATCCTTACACCTTCAATGACAGCTTTTTGCTATTTTCATTGTGTTACACTTCCCATCTTCCTTCTCCCCCCTGCATTCTATCTATGTGGATTCTATCTATGTAAATTTTATTTTACTTGTTTTCTGATCTTCTGTTATAAACATAAATACAAGATGAAAAACAAGAATGCAACATCATAAAGATAACAATAACAGCTATTGTTGCTGCCACTATGGTAATGTTAGTATTTTATAGTCATTAATATGTTTTTGGCACCAGAAGTTCTACTACTGCTAAAGCAATTAACTCTTTGCCATGTTTCCAGGCCTGATTATAAAAATAAAAATAGTTGTATATATTCCATACTAAATGTGAAAAGAAAAGATAAAGAAGACACACATGAGAGAAAAGAACATTTTTTCAAAGTTCATGGATAAAATAAAGGAGCTATGAACTAGGATATGCCTCAAAAATATTTTATCAGGTCTGTCTCTGTCTGTGCTTTTAACCCACTGGAAAGAGACTTGACCTTCCCACTCAGCAAAAATCAGCTCCAAGAGCAGAGCATGAAACTCACTAACAAATAAGTTGAGTCAGAAATTATTCTTTCTTAATTTATACTAGAAAAATTAGCAACAATTTTTTTTAATTTTTAGTTCCTTCTAACACTTTTCTAATGTAAATTCTTGAAGAGTTAGTGATATTTGTACTGCTTCATTTCACCAATGTTTGTTTTCTATTTCTATTCATTTTCTATCCTGAATTATCTTCTTATCAAAAGAACATATAAAATACTAATTTAACTAAATTTTATTTCATAATAATCATTATATATTTATTTTAATATTAATTTACTATAGCTTAGATATTATAATATTTTTCAGTATGTTCCAAATGTTAGTTTCTTACACATTTTTATATCTCTAGGAATGACACATTATTATCATTTTTCTCCTTAATTTATACATTTTACCTAATTTGATTCTAGATTAAATTTATTCCCAGTAATTTTTCTTCTCGATAGAATATTGAAGATGTTTTTCTGTTACTGAAAACAATCTCCCATACACATATATTCATAACATACTTTATTTCTATATATTGCTTTTATATTTTATGTAAAATATAATTGAATATATTCATATTAACTCTCTACATATATCCTCTTTATTATAATCAAATATTTCACACAGATTATTATTCTACATATAGAAAACTGTCTGATAGATGTTTAATCAATACTGATAAAGAAATAAGTCAGTGTAATTCACAAAATCAGAAGCTTTAACAATTAATTTAAAAGTTCTTTTTATCATATCAGATTAAGAAAAAACTTTAATATTAATATTTAATAGTAACAATACCAATGATTACAAAAGCACAAAACAAATGTGTACTCATTATGTGAGGTACTACTTTAAATTAATGCTTACAATAACTCAATGCTTACAATATAATACTTACAATCACTCAATGAAGCAGATACTATTACTATATCTATTTTATATATTAGAAAGCTAAGGGATGGTTTTTAAGATGGCAAAACCAATGAAGTGAAAATAAAATTGTAACCCAGATTAACTTTACAATATATTGCTCTTTTTAGATAATGTATGTATTTTGCTCCAAATTATAAGAGTTTTAAAGACGGTTCTTAAATTTAGCTTTCTGGAATCACTTATAAACCTGAATATTTTCTTATACATAAATGTCAATAATTATTGCTAATATAACTTAATGCTGATGAATTATAAATTATTAATTACTACAATTAAGTTAGTATGAATTACTATATGATTGCAGCTTATTAATTATTATAATTGTAAATATAAATGATCAAAACTACAGTAGAGGAAATCATTTGTTGTGATAATAAAATAAGTAACAATAATCTAAAACTTTCGATGGAAAAGTCCAAGATGTTTTCTGAAACTGAGCTCTCCTCTACTGCAACCAATTATAGTGGCAAAAAATTAAAAACATCTGAAATAAACAATGATTATTATTTTAATTAAGATGGTGGATGGCGGGGCCTGCGAGGTGGCGCTAGAGGTAAGGTGTCTGCCTTGCAAGCGCTAGCCAAGGAAAGATCACGACCATGGTTAGATCCCCCGGCGTCCCATATGATCCCCCAAGCCAGGGGCAATTTCTGAGCGCTTAGCCAGGAGTAACCCTGAGCATCAAACGGGTGTGGCCTGAACAACCAAAAAAAAAAAAAAAAAGATGGTGGGTAGCAAAAATAGAGATAGATTTTTGGAGAACTTTTGGACTGTGCAGGGCATTTATGATATGTCAAATCATTGTGTTATAAGTTTTTATAGAGGTCAAAACAGTTTTTAGGGGCCGGAGTGGTGGCACAGGCGGTAAGGATATCTGCGTTGAGTGCACTAGCCTAAAACAGACTACAGTTCAATCCCCTGGTGTCCTATATGGTCCCACAAAGCCAGGAGCAATTTCTGAGAGCATAGCTAGGAGTGACCCCTGAGCAGGTGTGGCCGAAAACTCAAAAAACAAGCAAACAAATAAATAAAAAACATTTTTTAAATTGTACCTCCAAGCAAATCCATTTATTGTCATCAGTTCACCAAGATACAAAACTGGCTTAGAAGGAGGCCAGGTCACAGCTAAGAGGTAGAAGGGTGAGGTCAAAATCCGTGCCATGCTTATATTATGATAAATACATTAATCTGCACAAAAAGTTTGATTTAGAAATATGAAAAAAAATATTAAAAAGAAAAAAATATTTAGAAAGGCTCTTCATTACTTATTTTATTCATTTATTTATTGGTTTTTGAGCTACACCCTGTGGTAGTCAGTGCTTACTTCTGGCTCTGTGCTCAGGGATCACTCCTGTTGGGCTGCGGGAGGATCTTATGTGGTGCCAGAGATCAAACCCGGATCAACCACGTGCAAGGTAAACACCCACCCACAGTAATCTCTCTCTGGCCCCTAAAAGCGTTTTATAAAAGTTGTGTAATCCCGTTTTCTTTGTCTCCTTCATTATTGCATGTTGGTATTTTACATTGTGAAATTGTTTGGAGATCCAAAAGCTTAGTCAGGAAACCAACTTGTTGCCTATATAATGCTATAATTGTGGCCACTCCTTCTGCCATTACCACCTTATATCCAGAGGAAAGTACATACAAGCTGAAAGAATAACAATTCAAGCTCTGCCAGATTATACTAGTGAATAATCAAGAGAAAAAATTCTCCTATTCGATGAATTTCTTTTTATATACAGTTAAATGGCATCAATACACCATGGAAAAATTTGGTATGTTATTAATACATTCCAAAGCAAATATAAATCGAGTATATTTTATGTTTATATAATTCCATGAGAATAAGTCTAAGCCAATGAATTTAAAACTGTTAACCTAAAGAGGTTTTGGACATACCAACATCTTGAATTGCTCTCCAGATGTTTGGGGGTTTAATAAAAAAACCCAAAAAACACATTTAGCCAGACAATTTTTATATGCATGAGGGTATAAATTTATTCCACATGTTTCTGATTCGTTTACACTTGAATCATTCAAGTAATGTTTTGTAAGCGCCGTCTCAAAGTCTGTGATAGCTTTGGACATTTTTTATAAGCCTTTCTCCTTTAAAAACAGGAAGTCATGTTTGGCCAAAAGTAAATGAATAAAATACCAAAATATTATAGACCACTATGCATGTCTTATACAATAAATCTTTTTTACTTCTATCTTTAATGATTTGGGGCCATGCTCAGTGGTTCTCAGCGCTTATTCATGGCTCTGTACTCAAGAATACTTTTGTTGGTGATCAGGGGACAATATACAAAATCAGTTTCAGTTGCAAAAAAGCCAAGCAAGCACCTTAATCCTTTAATTATCTTTCCAGCTTCACAATAAATTCTTATATAAATTCCCAATATGAATTGTCTTCTTAAAAATATATTACATTTAAGAGGTAAATTTTATGTCATACTTTTAAGTGATTGTAAAGTATATATTTTACCGAGATCTGAGACAAAGGCCTAAAAATAGACCAATATATTTATCAAGCCACACTGTAAACATATGCATAATATATTTCCTATTTAGATCATATATAAGCAAATGTAATTCTGTAAGATTATCCTGTGAAAGTACTCATGGAGGGGGAAATCTTCCTGCAGGAATGTCAGCAAAGTGGGAGATTGAATTGGGAAGTACAATGAGGCAGAGAATAACAAAGCCATTAAAATGTCTTTCATTGAGCAATGAGGCAAGTGCATGAGATCTTTACCTCTACCTGCACATAAAATGATCCACAAACAGTGTCCTACTTAAGAAGCTAAGTAGTTCTTTTAACTGAGGCAAGGTTCACCTCCAAGAAGAAACCTAGGTGAGATACCACAGTGTCCACTAAAAATGTCTGTTGAAGTTTTCTGAAAACAAATTCTCTGTGACTATGTAATCTATCCAAAATTTTGGTCTCACTAGCAGTACAAATGAGTTGTATATAGTTACTCAATCAGCTGCAAAAGTGTTGAGACAATAAAGCCTATTTTGGTCGATATTTTATGATAATGAACAATTGTATGTAGAAGTCTTTCAACCAAGAAATTTTCCCTTCTATTTTCTGCCATGAGTTCCTCAAAGTTTAAATACCAATGAAAAATAAGTACACAGAATGGAATGGGGGAGAAATGTGTGCACAGAGAGAGCAAGTTCTAAGGTTACTGAGGAGGAAATCATGTGATAGTTTTCCTTTGCCTTTAGCTTTTGATTTATTTATTCAACACATTGGTTTGTGGTCCACTGTAGATACTAAAATATGAGCCAGTACAATAAAGCATAGCACTAAGGATTGCCAAGACTAACAGGGATTTAGTATGTAAACAAACAAACATCATAATAAAATGATATTAATCCTAATGTGTATCCATGAAATTCAGGATGCTGGCAAAATTACTAAATTCTAACACAAGATTCAGCTGGTAGACAATTCAGGAATCTTTGGGATTTCCAACCAATTCTGGGGAACCACTGGACACACCATCATCCTTTGAGTCCAAATCACAATTCAAAGTATTATAAGTACTTTGATTCTTTATTTCACAGGCAGTGTAGAAACAAACAACATCCCTGAGTATTAGTTTATGTGATGATCATTTGTCAAAAGCTTAATGACTCCCAACATTAGTTAAACATTGGTTTAGGAATGGAACTATTAGTAAACAAGTTTCTTTCCTTCAAGGAACTTACATGGTAGAAGTCCCAAAATTAAAATTATCTTAGTAAATAACTGTTTTTTTATTTTCCCCTCTACTAATTGTTTGCAGTAAAAAAAATAAATAAATAAGGTAAGACAAAAAATTTCTTGACTCTTCCAGTAGAAATTTTAGGTGCTAATTCCTTTTTTAATTCCCTGGCATAGTTCACATTATCTGTTAAATATGTTAATATTATCTATGTTATCAGTTCTGCTAAATACTATCAGAGAAATAAAAGAGAAAGAGTACTATTTAAGATAGCTTACATAAAGGAGGATACATTTTGGAGATATTTCAGAGAAGAGAATAAAAAAAACCACTTACATGTCAGGAAGAAACTATTTTAGTCAAAAAAAAAAAAACACCAAGAAATATTAAGAGTAGAAATATGCTCCCAATTCTAGAATCACTCCTCTGTCAAATAAACCTCACTAACCTCACACCACTTTTCCAAATATAAAGAGACCCTGTATTTCAAAAAGTAAAATATATCTGTTATATAAAAGCAAATTGTTATCTCTGAATCAGGTCTCTTCTACTCAATATAAATTTTTTAGTTTTATAGAACTGAATTATTTAAAGATTTTATAGAAAAATGAATACAGAAATCATCAGTCTCTTAGTAAGACATTACTGTTGCTTTCATGCTCCAAAGGAGGAAACATATTCAGTTTATCAAGGAAATCAGCTTAAAAATGAATGCTAATATCACTACTAACATAAGCAGCAATACAAAAATAAATCAAATGTTTCTACTTTCCAACCTTTGACATGGAAGTATAAAGGAGTCATTTTGTTTTCAAGTTTTAGAATAAAACTAGAATAAAATTTAATATATTTTTATCTGGCACAACTAAATTGATGGTGAACTAGTTAATTTTTATATTGAAAAATTTACCTGTATACATGCATACACTTATATCTAACATATTTACATATTATTACATTTATCTATCTTTTTTGCAATCATAGCTTATAAATGTATACCCATTCACTATTTTTGGTACAGAGGTAAGGTCATAAGTTACATATATAACTTCCATTACAGTTTTGAAATATGCTAATAAACATTAACCTTTCAAAGAAAATAATATCCACTAGTAGTCAAAATGTTTTATAATGTTATTTCACTCCTTCATTGTTCATAGTCTTCTAAGACCAGGTTATCATGATGCCAGTCCCTCTAGTAAATTTGGTGAAAGTTCAATTAGCCATTCAGTTCTTTGATTTTATCTGAAACAATTTAGCGACCTACCGTTTAACTACTTTGACTTAAAAAAAAATGTCAGAGAAAGTCGTAAGAAAATTAGCAAAATTGAGTTTGAATACTACATATGCAAGAAAATATATCTTAAATAAACTCATCTACATAAAAAAACATTTATTCTCCTTTTCCCAAATCAAAATGATTTTTATCCTTGAAGAGAAGTTAAATAAATATATGATCTTCCAATTAAAGGTTGCTGAAGTTGAACAGTATCTAAGACTACAGTTGCTGGCTTAGAGAACAGATTAAAAATTACCATGTGTTTTCAGTATTGGTTTAATTAACTCTTACCTACAAGACTCTAAATCCACATTCTGGTCAATCATTTGCAATCTCCTGACATTCAAGCCACTTAAGTTACAGTCAACCAGTCAACAAGTATTTATTGCTCTGCCAAACTAATAAAATAAGTACAGCAATAATAATAAATTCCTTTTAGGGTTACATATGCTAGAAATGGAACATTAAAAAGAAATGGTTTACAGAAGGACAAGAACATCCATCATATTAGAACACATTGCTGAGAAATGTCTTCAAGATTTACTTAAGAAAATTACTAAGTTAAGACACAATATAAATTCCATTTTAGTCACAACATTTTGTATTTGCTTGTTGCTAATTGGAATTTTGCAAGCTAAAAAGTGCCTGCTGTCATTTCCTGACAGTTGTGTTTTAATTAAATTAATGAGTTACCCATATTTGAAATTGTAAAGTCCAGTCATTTTTCAATTGAAAAAAATCGTTAAATTATAAATAAGTATATATATATATATATTTGTTTTGTTTTGGTGCCACACTTGGCAGTGTCACTCTTGGCTCTGTGCTCAGGAATTACTCCTGACAGTGCTCAAGGTACCAAATGGGATGTCAGATTAAACCCAGGGCAGCTGCATGCAAGGCAAATGCCTTATCCACTGTACTACCACATAAAGCTCAACAAATTACATTTTAAACTTACACTTGTACTACAACTCTAAATACATACATATTACCCTTTGGTACTACAAATCACCTTAAATTGAATGGGAAAGGAAGGGATTTCAAGGTGGTGAAACCATTCTGCATGGTACTAGAAAGGGCAATTTGTCAACATTTGTCAAAGTCCAGCACATAGAGCCTTAATGTAAACAAAGGCCTTTAGTTACTAATATACCAGTATTGGTCCATAAACAGTAATAAATGTACCACATCAACATACAATGTTTACAAGAATAAATGATGGACAGAGTTAGTATTAAGTATATATAAGAATATACTTTTTTTTATTTGGAGGGCACACCTAGTGATGCTCAGGACTTATTTCTGGCTCTCCTCTCTGGGATTACTCCTGGAAAGCTCAAATAACTATATGGGTGACTGAGATTCTACCTCGGTTGGCCCTGTACCCAGCAATTGCCTTACCCACTGGAGGGCTCTGGTTACTGACAAAATTTATTTGAACTCTTTTGTCTATTTTTCTGTAAACCTAAAACTACTTAAGAAATATAAAGTCTGTTCAAATGAGAGAACTCAAACAGACATTATAGTTATCCATCTTTGTATTGGTTAAATTTTAATCATTAAAACTAATAATGTATCACCTTTGTCTTCAACTACAAATTTAAGTAATTTTAAAAATTAATCTTATTAAGTTTTTATTCATTTTATTTAAGATATTTTCAGATATAATAACTATCATCTGCATTTTTCACTTCTTCTTTCCTTCTATTTACACTATCTGTACCTTTTCTTTTTTTAGATTTGGGTGTGAACATGATAAACACAGTTATAGGCATATATAGAGATATCCATTCAATTTACAAATCCAGCCATTCAACCCAAGCCAATAACTGAGAAAAGGTATATGGTTCAAAAAAATTCACTGACCTGGAAGTTGTCAATATTAAAGCACATCTTTGGAGAGCTAGAAACTTGGTTTCAGATACATTTAAAGATAAGAAACTTTTAAAATATAGGGAAAATGATAGCTTAGTGATTAGCATTGATGCAATTCTTTCCAGATATTTAATGGGATATTGGAAGTATTTTCACTACAGTGTATTTTTGGCATTCTCATCTGATTTTTTTTACAGAAATTCTATTTATCATTAGTCTAAGTGTCCAAGTTACTTGTATCAAGATGACTTATGGTAGATGTATTTCAGCCAGGATTAGTCAACAGTGCATCACAAAAATAATGCAAATAATGCTTGAAATAACTAAAAAATATCAATATATCTATCTAGGTGTACCTCCAGTATACTGCACATTAAAGACAACATTTTTACGCTGAAAAAAACATTTTATTACCAATGGCTCATAGCTAAATAAAAGTAAACCTCAGAAACTCATTCATGAAAATGTGCTTTGACTATTTTATATCTTATCTATACTTATAAAAATAATTATTTTATATTTAAAATATAAATTTATGGACCAAACAACAATTAAAATATAAAGCAAGGAACCAAAAATTTAGGGCTAACTAAAACTAAAGTAATAATAAATATACCTAAGTTTTCTGAATTATCTACTTTTTGTTGTTTTAAGATTTTCTATAAAATTAAGACCTTAACTTAACCTTTATATTTAAACCATTTCAACCACCCCTTTTATTATATTTTACATATTCTCTTTTTAATAACTGAATACATTTAATTCTATTTATACTCTTGATTTTCAAAAGCAACTCTTTCAAAGTTGAAGAAAATATGAAAATTCTCTTTGATACTCTTTTGTATAAATTAAACTTTTCATGAATGAGTTCTGAAAAGTTTCCCAGTATTTGTATCACTGATCTTTGCTGTCTAAAATGTTATCTCTAGTAAACACAGATTAGATCACTTTTGTTGTTCACTGGAGATTTCCTACCTGTTCCTTGTTATTCACAGATCCAGACTAGCATACCCTTTATTAGGTTCCTATGACCAATTCATAAACATGGTCAAAAATGCTAAAATAATTTAACTATCAGTATTAAATCAAAATAATAAATTAATGTTATCAAAGACTATGAATAGAAATCAGGAATATTTAAAGTTGGAGATCATTTTGTGAAATAGAATCCACCATTTTTGAAGTTATCTACAGCAGCTATTCTCATGTAATTTTCTTTGTATCGGTATTATTTACCATGGAGCTGTTGGATGCTTAGAAAAAAAACTGTATTAATAAACACCTTCATTCTAGCATACAAGTAAGAGCAGAGTCTTTCTGTTCTGTATACCTTTGCCTACTTCCTTAGCCTCACTTCTACTTATATAGCAACTATATGGGTATTATCCACTTCCCCACTGGAATAAGAAGAATAAAAATCATCTTTGCTGCATGCAGTAGCTGTGTACAATGGATGTTTAATCTCTCATAATTGTACTCCCTCCATCACAGAGCAAAATTCCCAAAGAGAATTAATACTATCAATCATAAGAATATTTTATCTCCTACCTTGAATCTTTATGAAAGATTTATACTTGCTATAATGATATTTGTTTGTTGTTAACTTCTTAACTTTCATTTCTCAAAAAACTTTAAAACAGGCTGTCCAAATATTGTAGATGGGTTGATTTGTATTGTAAAGAAATCAATTATAAGGGAAGACTCCTGACTATCTTCCACCAATCAGACCCTTCTCTTCATATTGTCATTTTCTTTATTTTAATTGCTGCTTTCCTTCACCAGCTCTATTCACAGAGGTAAACTAAATAACCTCAAGTATCTCAACTTATCTTTTCTTTACAAGCTAAAATGTTTTACTTATTTGTACTTAGAAGAACCAGTAATTAAATATTTCCTGTATGTAACTTAAGTCAGTGTGACTTTTCTGAAGACATATTGGAGTTTATTTCATTGAACTATCAAATTTGGTCTATAATAATCTATAAAATTTTCACATTTTAAAAACTACAGTCAATATATTTAAACTTGTTATTTCCATTAAACTTTCTTTGTACACCATTTAAGCAGCAAGTAGTAACTACAATATTAGAAGTGTTTACAAAGTCTTTTGCTTTTAAACTCAGGGTTTCTCAGGCAATAAAGACATAAATAGCTGAATTCTGAACAAGAACTAAGTGCTGAATAGTTTTAAGTGGGAGATTACTCCAGCATTTAAATGCTTGAATTGTGTTTTCCCATCAACTAACAACTGAAAAAAGGACAACCAACCAACCTTACCTTAATGCTGAAAAGAAAAAGTTATCAGGAAATTGTCCAACCAATTAGGTCCTTACCCAGAAACGGACTCCAACAAATGCAGGAAACACACATGATAGCAGGAGCTGGATGACCATTTCCAAATGATGAGACCTGCCTTGTCTGTGTTGACTTTTAAAGTTTAACTCTTAAAAGTGTAATTCCATAGAACAGCATTTGCACAAAAATGAGACAGCAAGGGGCTAAGAGCCCCAGAGAAAAGAAAAAAGTAGGAGAAAAAATCTGTCTTCCCAGTCTTTGATGTGTTTCTGTTTCGTGAAGAAACACCAGGTCCTCGATGCTTGGCTTTTTATAGTCTCGATGCCCAAGGATGGGCAACAGAGCTATGAAAAATAGCAAATAAGAGCACATGCCACTCAAAAACCAATTTTACATGTTTGGATGTGATTTTTGGTAGAATGAAAGATTGGTTTGGTGACCTCCAATACATCGTTCAAATGGCCATCACACTGCCCAGTAAAAGATGGGCACAGACCAGAGAATACCATGCAATACCAAAAATACTGCAAAGAATGTTTGATTGGTCAAAACGGATCCATTCTCTATCAGAAGCATAGACATACACTGCTATAGTTCCATTGACTAGGTGACCAAAGAAATCAGTGATTACCAGGCCACTAGCCAAAAGCAAAAACGATGCCTTGGATTTCTGTCTAAACCTCTGATATGCCTTCATGAGAATAGCAATGGCAAGGGGCTGTTTGATATGATTCCCACTGTCATATAGATATTTGAGAAACATACTGAAAGCCGCTTTTCTGTCTGGCAAGTTGTATTCGAAAGGAGCCCAGCTGCAGGAGACACTGGCTGTTTTGAACTGTTCATGGACATTGTTGTAGAGGTAAAAGTCACTCAAGTCATCTCCTTCTCAAAACATTGCAGGCTTGCAGTCCCGACATCTGCGGCATAAAGACAGAGGAGTTATGAGCATGTGAACAGATCAGCTGATATTTAATACTGAAGCACACTGCATCATGCCTTGAGTCTCAAAATCAGCTGGCCTCATAAACAACGTGGTGTCGCACCAAGATAACACACATCTTCCTGCAGTTCCCTTCCTGCAGTTCCACAGTTCACTATTCAGGTAAAGAAGCTGCCAAGATTGGGATCTCTTGGCGAACCTCTACAAATGGCTCCTTTACAAATGAGCACCTCCAAATTGCCTTACATTTCAGTGGCACCTTGAAAACAAATCACTCGCAACTATATGACTTAAACCCAATAAAGTTTTCTGAAGCATAGTGTTTACTTAAATAATGAGATAGCTTTATAAAGCGTCTTTTTTCTGGGAAGAGGGAGAGTTGAACACACCAAACACACACACACACACACACACACAGAGAAAGAGAGAGAGACAGAGACAGAGACAGAGAGACAGAGAGACAGAGACAGAGAGAGAGACAGAGAGAGAGACAGAGACAGAGACAGAGACAGAGAGACAGAGAGACAGAGACAGAGAGAGAGACAGAGAGAGAGACAGAGAGAGAGACAGAGAGAGAGAGAGACAGAGAGAGACAGAGAGAGAGACAGAGAGAGACAGAGAGAGAGACAGAGACAGAGAGACAGAGAGACAGAGAGACAAAGAGAGACAGAGAGACAGAGAGAAAGATTTTTTTCTTGACATAAACAACCTGCTAAACAGATAAGACAACTGTCTCCAAACTTTGGAGAGTTGGGAAAGGGTAGAGTGAACCGGCAAGTTGCCTACCGCTATATGGAGCTCCCCTTTAATAATTGATCTTGGGTAAATAACAGCAAGCGTACACCCAGCGGTGCCCTGTGAAAGACTGAGATGATGGGTCTCTAAGAAAGTTGCAGGTTACAGTATCACGGTGCCAGGATATCTGGCTTGCTATGGCTTTCAGGAATCTTGGGAGGCGGGAGGCGGTGAGCTGCGATCCCCCATCCCTGGGAGCCCATCTCATGCTACGGATGCTACGGATTTTGACACCTCCCGGGTGTCAAGCAACAAAAGCGAAGTACTTATTTATCTCTTATCCCTAAGGGGTTAACCCCTGAGTCACAGACACTTGATCCCCACGACCACAGACACCCACCCCCCGGCTAATTCTCTTGGCATTACCGGAGCAGTTTTCCGGAAAGCTGGAAATTCCGGAGACTGCTTTTTCCTGGGTCCGGTCCGAGTGGGGAACGCCAGGCTCTGGGGTGCCGCCTTCCCCCCTAGTCTTACTCACTCTGCAAAACTGATTTAGACTAAATGCCGCTTTCCACTCCAACACCCAGTGCCTGTTTGCAACATCCTCTCCAACCTCCTAAATTGGTGAAACTTTCTGCAATTGCTCAAACGCCCCCAGCTAGTTTCCCTTGCACCTTGGGGACCGCCAAAGATCTGGCTGGCTAAGCTGGGATCTGCAGGGAAACCACCCAGCAAGAAAGGAAGAAGTTCTCTTTTTGTGGGTGTGCCTTTTAGCCACTGTCCCCCATCCAGCCCTTGAGCCCAGGTGCGGGGCTAGCCAAGTCCTCTTCTATGCTGGTCTTCCCAGTTGGAGGCATTTGTCTAAACTTGCCAAGCGCAGTTGGAGGGGTAGTTACCTTGGCATCCCCGGCAGCTGACTCCAGGGTGCTCCTCGGAGCAATAGGGAGCTCCCAGCTCGGTGCCACATTGTGCGCCCCAGCTCAGCTTAGCCACGGCCGCGGGTTCCAGCTGCGTTGGTTGGGCTCAAACTCCGCCAATCTGAGCGCGCAGCCCGTCGTGCGCACTCGGAGCGCTCGCTGGACCTGCAGAGTGCGCTCCCACTCTCCAAGCTCCTCTGCAACCCGCTGCTCCAGCGGACTGGGCGGGATGGAGGCTGCGGATGACTTCCCCACCCCCTGCCTACTCCTTTCTCCTCTCCGCCCCCTTTTCTGTGAACCCGGAGTTGGACCAGCGCAAGAGCACCAAAGCTCTCCGACAGTGTTTACCCCCACCTCCATCAGATCCGTCCCTCTTGCAACCTGTCCACTTAGGAGAAAGTTGTTCAAGGCATTTTCAAGTGAAAGCGCTGAGGCTGCAACCGTCTCCTCTGCTGGAAAAAGCCTACAGACTATTGCAGCTAACGCGTGGAGAAAAATCTAGTTTGTAGGTTGAATTCATTTCAAATCCAACTCACTATGAATATTGAAATCACATAGAAAGAAAAGGTATAGTTAAAGAAAGACGTCATCGCCTATATCTGGGGAAAATATTCCAGCCAGTTGTAAACAGTGATTGTTTTAGGGTTCCCTTATCACTTGGAGGACTAGGCAGACTCCTTCTTAACTTTCAACAAGGAAACAAATAAAAGTTTTCTTGAATAACACCTAAAGATAAAAATCAGTTTTTATTTATTTATTTATTTATTTATTTATTTGGTGGGGTGTGGGGAGTTGGTCACACCTGGCATGCCTACTTTTGACTCTGAGCTCAGAGATCACTCCTGCAGGTCTGAGACCATAAGATTCCATATGAGGTCCTAGGGATCCAGCCTGGGTTATTGGGTTCTAGGATCCAACCTGGTTTGGCTACATACAAGATAAACGCAATACCCGCTATACTATCGCTTCAGCTCGGGATCAGTTTTGACATAATCAGATTTAAAAGCCTGTCACCAATTATTATTGTCATAATGGCCCCTACTTCTACCCTTCACTCGCTGCTATCTGTGGTGGGAAATGTGTCTGGGTAAATTGAAACTCAATCATGAACAACTTTAAAATTGTAAGAAAAAAATATTATGAAGAACCTTGTACCCACAGTGTTTAAATAAAGAAATTAATTAAAAATGAATTTAAAAGTCCAAGGTGAGGCAATTTCTAGGAATATGTTTACCCAAACAAATGAACATCAGAGAAATTTTTTGTGGTTGTTGTTGTATGAACAAGTAACTATCCATAAAACAATTCATTTGTTAACAGTATTTGCATCCATTTTCTGCTGTAACTACTTTCTGCTGATATACTTTTGATCCATAACTATCAATCTGAGTCCTTTTTTTTTTAGCTAGACTTAAGGAAATCTGTTACTAATTTTTCCCTTTTTTTTTAAAGTAAAAAAATTTTTTATCAACAATGTGGAAAAAATAGCACCATATGGAAATAAAATACTTTTTTCCATTCTAAAATCAGGAGTCTCTGTTCCTGGAAATAAAAAAGGATCATAAAATGCAAAAGCAAAACAAAATATATTAGTCATTAACTATAGAAAGTGATTGTATATTCCCTCTGTGATAGAACTGAACATTTTATTCATGTATTTTAATAGTATGATCTAACATAAACAGGACTGTCAAGGAATTAAACATGTTGGTTTATCAGATATTCTGATTTGAAGAAAATCACCCTGGCTATGGGAATGACATAAAGCGCCATTCTTTTCTCTAACGATTATAGCATTTTATTTCATTACCTTGCAATTATCAATTTACTTCCATCTTTCCAAGATAACTGAATTCTTACAGAGATCTTGTTTGTCTCTTCATTCTCACCTATACCTACTCTCCATCTCTCACTGACGTACTTGACTAAGATCAATTGTTCTATTCAGTGAATAAAAAGAAACATGAAAAAAAAATCTCATTAATGCAATGTCAAATAATAACACTCATCATGTACTATATCAAAACAATATTAGCTTGTTTTTCATTGCAAGACGAATACTATCTTACCTATTTTGCATATATATTACAGTTTCATTTTCAGAATCTATTCTTCAGTGAAGACTGATTTCACCTGATATTAAGGAAAAATACTAAAGCAACTCTATTTTGTCTTTTCAAAATGAAAATAAATATTGTTAATGGAACAAATGAATAATTTTCTTCAAATAAGAAAGTATTCTTTTTTATAAAGACATAACTGACATATTAGCTTCAAGCTATCAGTCATATTTGTTTCTATCGCAAAATGTTCATCACAATAAACTAATTACCATCAATTATCAGACAATGCTTTTCTTCTGATAAAACTCTAAAGTTCTTGGGAACTTTCAAATATGCAGTATAGTAGTATTAGTTATGGTTGCTATGTTATATATTATATTTATATGACATATATTTTATAACTGGAACTTATAACTTCAGACCTTTATCTATATTTCCCAATCCCTGGCAATTATGAGTGTTCTATTTCTGTGAAGTTAGATATTGGGTTTAATTCATTCTTTTCAGATTCCACATAGAAATGAGATTATATAGTATTTACCTTTCTCTATCTTATTTCTCTTATTGTAATGTCCTCAAGATCAATATAATTCAAAATTTATGGCCATATATAAAATACTTGGCCACAATAATATTCATTATTATATTTTAATGTTTATTTATTCACTGGTAGACAATGTCATTTTCATATTATGATTCTGTAAGTATGGTACATGAATATAAAGATGTATATATGTACATATATGTATATTTGTAATGAACTTTTCATAGAGTTCTTTAAGTAAATAACCAGAAGGGTAATTGCCAATATTTACAGAGGTATGTTCAGTACACTAGTTAGTAATTTAATTTTTCATTCAATATTTCTTTTGTAGTTGCACCCAATACAGTTTTATTCTCCCCCAACAGTATGCAAGGACATTTTTTTCCACATCCTTGCCAACATGTCTTATTTCCTTTTATTTGGAGAATAGGGACTGAACCACATAGGTAATCCTCAGGCATTACTTCCAGCTCTGCACTAAGGAATTACTTCTGGCTGTCTTAGGGAACCATATGGGATTCTACCATTAAAACCAGGTAGACACATAAAAAGCAAGTATACTTTCTCTTCATCACCAGACTTGTTATTTCTTGATTTTATATAGGTGTCATTTGAACAGGTGTGAGGTAATATCTTGCAGTTTTAATTTATATTTTTTATATTTTATATATGTTTATTTTATTTATCATTATATAATAAGAAAGAAGAAAGAAAGAAAGAAAGAAAGAAAGAAAGAAAGAAAGAAAGAAAGAAAGAAAGAGAAAGAAAAGAAAGAAAGAAATAAAGAGAAAACAAAGGAAAAAAGTAAGAGAAAAAAGAAAAAGAAAAGAAAGAAAGAAAGAAAGAAAGAAGAAAGAAAGAAAGAAAGAAAGAAAGAAAGAAAAGAAAGAAAGAAAGAGAAAGAAAGAAGAAAGAAAGAAAGAAAGAAAAAGAAAGAAAGAAAGAAAGAAAGAAAGAAGAAAGAAAAAGAAAGAAAGAAAGAAAGAAAGAAAGAAGAAAGAAAGAAAGAAAGAGAAAGAAAGAAAGAAAGAAAGAAAGAAAGAAAGAAAGAAAGAAAGAAAGAAAGAAAGAAAGAAAGAAAGAAAAAAGAAAGAAAGAAAGAAAGAAAGAAAAGATTAGAAGCATAACACTTTACTTAAATTAAGTGCACATTATATTTAAAGTCAAAAAAACAGAAACTTGGGGACACTGAAATTAAGCCTTAAAACTTCACCTAAAGAAAGGAAGTTGGATCAGAAATATAGAAAAGTAGTTAAGGCATTCCTTTTGCACATGGCTGACCCAGACTCAATCTCCAGTACTGCATATTGTGCCTCAAGCAGAACCAGGAGTGGTTCCTCAGCATGGAACTAACATAAACTCTGAGCACTTCTGGGTGTGGCCAAAAAACAAATGAAAAATAATAAGAATTGTATGAAAGTTTATTTTCATAGTTTTAATGAAAGTGCCTAGAGCAAACTGTTCTAAAACAAAGAAAAGTGCCTAGAACAAACAAACAAATTTGCCTGCAAAATGAATCTTGGAAAGATGCCCCAGATCAGTAGTAATGAAAAAGAATGCTTTTATTTTACTTTTATGCTTTACCATACAACTATTTAATAGATACTAAGTACTACATGTGAGACATTTTTTATTTGCTTTTTAAGAAATTGAAGTAAATGCAACCTACTTTCTAATTTAAAAAATATATCATATTCCTAATGGTGCTATAAAAATACCACAAATAACATAAACAGGGAGAATTTATCAGCTGAGATTTTATTATTTTACAATCTGAAAATCAGAATTCCAAAACCAAAGTATTGATAAGCTTAGTTCCTTCTGAACAATGTGTGAGAGAGAAGCTGTTCCATGATGATAGCATTGTCTAGTTTCTGATGACTTGCAATCATTAGCCTCCCACGACATTTTTGCATTGCCACTACAGTTTCTACATAGCTTCATTACCACATGCTATTCTCCAATTATTTATATATGCATTGGTGATTTTTAAAAGGTTTAAAGTCATATGGGATTAGTGTCCACATCAGTATGACCTGATCTTATGAACATTAGCATCAACCTTACTTCTTTTCTTTTCTTTTTTTTGTTTTTGTTTTTGTTTTTGTTTTGTTTTGGGGCCACACTGTGATGCTCAGGGGTTACAACTGGCTATGAGCTCAAAATCGTTCCTGGCTTGGGGGACCATATGGGACACCAGGAAATTGAACCACAGTTTATCCTAGACTAGCGTGGGCAAGGCAGATGCCTTACCACTGTGCCACCACTCCGGCCACAATCCTATTTCTAAATAAAATCACAGTCTTTGAGTCTGAGAACATGGCCATACTTATTTTGTTTGGAAAATTTTTATTCATAACAAGTAACATGCTTGAATGTTACTTGAATGTAGCATCTATAAGTTTCTATCACAATTCCATCCCTATACTCTTTCCCAATAAATAACAGATAATAACTATCCTGAGTTATAATTGTATTGAGGGAGGACTTTGTTGCTATTGTTTGTTTTTGATTTTTATTAAATAAATTTATTTGTTAAAATAATTTAACTCCAAATACAACTGTTGAATTTGCATTGAGTTACAACTACAATTCATGTTTTAATTGAAATGTCAAGGTTGAAGAACTGACATTGTTTTAAAACAATAAACTTTTGTTCAGTTTTTAAATGGTCAAATGTATTATAGTTATTTCCTGCAAAAAAGCAAACCGCAGGGGCTGGAGCTGTGGCACAGCGGTAGGGCATTTGACTTGCACTCAGCTGACCTAGGACAGACAGTGGTTCGATCCCTCGGCATCCCATAGGGTTCCCCAAGCCAGGAGCGATTTCTGAGTGCAGAGCCAGTGCAGAGGGATGGAATTGTCACCGGGTGTGGCCCAAGAAACAAAATAAAACAAAAAGTGAATCTCAAATCTCTATTTAATGCCTTGTACAAAGATCAAACCAAAGGTGATTAAGAATAATAAACATCATGAAGATTTATTGTTAGTTCTGAATTTCAGGAGTGTTTGATCCACTTCTTTGAAAAATGTCATGGGTATTCTTATAGGTATTGCACTAAATTTGTCTTGTTTTGTATGGACACTCTTGTAATTCTATATACATCATCTATGTTTTAATATAAAATAAAACATTTTTTGGTGAGAAGCTGTGAAAAACTACTGTATTTACAAATAGTGTAGTACAAAAGTTAATTCAACAGTAAATGAACACATACACTTTTGTACATCTTCAACTGAAAAGGTTTCTTAGAAATAGTAAAGCAAGTAGGGTGCTTGCCTTACAAACAGCCAACCTGGGTTTGATCCCCAGCACCACATTTGATACTTTTTTGAGTTCCAACAAGAATGATGCTTGGAGGAGCTAAAATGGAGCAGAAATCCAGGAATATACCTTGAAAAGCACTGGGTGGGACCCAAATATTAAAAACAAAGAAACAAAAGAATTTTATTCTTTTTTTGGGGGGGGTCTCACCTGGCAGTGCTCAGGGGTTACTCCTGGCTCCACGCTCAGAAGTCGCTCCTGGCAAGCACGGGGGACCATATGGGATGCCGGGATTCGAACCGATGACCTTCTGCATGAGAGACAAACGCCTTACCTCCATGCTATCTCTCCGGCCCCAAGAATTTTATTCTTTTTTTTTTTTTTTTTTTTTTTTTGGTTTTTGGGCCACACCCCTTTGACGCTCAGGGGTTACTCCTGGCTATGTGCTCAGAAATCGCCCCTGGCTTGGGGGGACCATATGGGACACCGGGGGATCGAACCGCGGTCCGTTCCTTGGTAGCGCTTACAAGGCAGACACCTTATCTCCAGCGCCACCTTCCCGGCCCAGAATTTTATTCTTATGGCATCAAAGAATGCAACCCTGTTTAACACCAATTAAATACTGAATTTACTTAAGTGACAGCAGAGTGCATAAAGCAAGTGCTCAAGTAAAATTCTATTCATATTCAGGCATACAGATCTGAAGGTTTTATAGCCCAACTATTTAGATTTGAAATAAATATGTGACTTTTCTTCTAACTTGTAGTCTTCAATTTTTTTTCTCTTCTCTTCTGTTCTTTTTTTTTTTTTTTTTTGGTTTGTGGGTCACACCCGGCAGCGCTCAGGGGTTCCTCCTGGCTCTACCTCAGAAATAGCCTCTGGCAGGCATAGGGGACCATATGGGATGCCGGGATTCGAACCACCATCCTTCTGAATGTAAGGCAAATGCTTTACCTCCATGCTATCTCTCCGGCCCCTTCTCTTCTGTTCTTTAACAAAAATCTAAAAGGAAGTTACAGAAGAAATCACAACCATACCTGTCAAAATCAAATAAAAGTATTATATAAAGTTATTAAGATAAAGGAGAAAGTCAAAACATTAAAACTGTAAAACTTGCTGGTTATTTGTAGTAACTAGTCCTATACTAGGTATTAGTTAATATATACAATATTTTCAAGTAGTGACTTCATTGGAGGAGGAAGTGGGGGTGGGTGGATGGACAATATTCAGAACTTGGCCCCAGTTTACTCTCTTTCCCAGCATAGGGTTAGCAGAGGAAGCAGCAGCTTGTGTTCCTGAGGCATTTTCTGAGGAAATTTTCTGAGGCAAATTCTGTGGAAGAGCAGAAGGAAATGGGAGATAAAAGTGACTAGGCCTGAGAAAGCTAAAGAAGTAAAATATTTTTTTTATTTTTATTTTTTTATTTTATTTTCATAAAGAAGCAAGGTATTTCTAGGAAACACAAAGTTGGAGGTTCAGATTTCTCAAGGAAAAAATACAAAAAGGCAAAAATGTTTTGAACTTTGGGATTATAGAAGGGTTAAGGCAACAATGAAGAACAAGCACCTTCCTGCTGCAGCCTAGGTTAAGACAGAGGACACTAGTGACCACATTCTCACTCCACAAGATCTTAGATGAAAACCATCTCGTATTGTTAGCAAGCAGGCTGACTGACTAACAAAAACGAACTACATAAACTTCATTCCTATTGTGTCTTTTATGATATATCTTTTTATCCTTTTATTCACTAAGTCATTTGAGGGGTAATAATAGTATGTGTACTGCTACTATCAGGGATCAGGGAATATATGCATGTCAAATTTGGCTAGTCTAACAGTGCATATCCAGAAAAGGGTATGCAAGCAGTATGAAGTGATCTGTTTTTTAAACAGGGTTAGTATTTTGTTGTTGTTTCTGAACCTTACAAGTGTTTTATAGCTGGGTTATTTGCTCACCTTTGTCAAATGAGTGAATGGTGAGCAAATATTTTCTCTTGCTCTGTAGATTGTCTTTCCATTTTAGTCATTGTTTCTTTTGAAGTGCAGACGCTTCTTAATTTCGTGTAATCCCATGTGTTAACTTTGCTTCTGTTTGCTTCACCAATGGCATTAAACATTCTTCGCTTATGTTCGTTTTGGGGGGCAGAGCAGGGGGTAATTTAGGGTTACTCTTGGGTCTGCTCTCAGAAATCACTATTGGCAGGCTCAGGGGACCATATGGGATGCCCGGGATCGAACTGAGTCGGCCATGTGTAAGGCAAATGTCCTACTTCTGTGCTAACACTCTGTCTCCCTCAATTTTAAGAAAAATATATACAAGCAATGAAATATCATTTAGCTATAATTTTTTAAAAGATGGAATTCTGAGACATCTTTAAATTTGTTATGTCAGCTCATTGGCTAGTTCCATAGATTCCTTTTATTCTCAAAAGAAATGCATGTCCAGCAGTGAAAATTTATGGGTACACTATTTTCACAGCTGAAAACTCTGGGGCACTGAGTGGGGAGGGAGCTGTGCCAAGTTTCAACCCTGCTGAAGCATCAGCAGTTGCAGCCACACTTCTGAATCACCACCATGCCAATGACCCAACTTCACATCTTTTCCAATCTCTACAGACACCTAACTGACAAAACTTCGAGGTATGCCAATTTGGGTGCTGAGAACTCTGGGTCTTTTCAGGGTGAGAGCTAGCAGCCTTTCTTTGCCCTACCATAGTTCTGGAAGCCCTCACAGTCGCAGACACATCACATAGCTGAGACCATGTAAGCTCATAAGCCTAGCTCCACAAATCTTGGAATTCCTGGAGTGCAAAGTCACATATGCAACCACACAAAACATCCACATTTTTCAATACTGACACATGGTAGGTGCTCTAGATTAGATGTTAAAGTAGAGTAGCATAGAGGCCACCTAAATACAATAAATAAGACCGTTAGTATTGAATGCCCAAAACAGTTTAGTAAATCTTCCAACAATGATTTAAAGACCCTATTGTGAGGTATAACAATATTCACAAATTTTATTCTATTAAAGTTTTTCCCAGGGGCCGGAGAGATAGCATGGAGATAGTGATACACATACCTTGCATGCAGAAGGACGGTGGTTCAAATCCCGGCATCCCATATGGTCCTCCGTGCCTGCCAGGGGCGATTTCTGAGCATAGAGCCAGGATTACCCCATGAGTGCTGCCGGGTGTGACCCAAAGGCCAAAGAAAAAAAAAAGTTTTGCCCATAATTCCATTACCATTTAAATGTAACAAGCAATACAAAGTAAATTATTTTATACCTGCCAAGGGAACAATTTTTGGGTGGTAGGAAATGAGAGAAAATGATAGGGAGTGTTACATTAGTGGTGGAATTGGTGTGGGAACATGGAATGCCAAAAATAATATGATCAACTTTGTAAACCATGGTGTTTCAATAAAGTAAAAAATTTGAATAAATAAACAAATAAATACAAGATGAAGTACTATCAGTACCATTGTCAATAACAAGGATATGCCTAGAGGATATAATACTAAGTGAGTGGGGGCCCGAGAGGTAGTGTGGTGGTAGGGGGCTTGCCTTGCATGCAGCTCACCCAGAACAGACATCGGTACTAACCACGGCGTCCCATACCCCCAAGCCAGGAGCGATTTTTGAGCTCAGAGCCAGGAATAAACCCTGAGCATCACCGGGTGTAGCCCACAAAAAATATACTAAGTGAATAAAATCAGATTAAAGTTAAACTTCATAATATATATGATTATATATACTACATGACTGTATATACACTATATATGACTTCATTAATAGGGGGTGCATGAAGTAACAAAACAGCTAGCTAAATTAAACAAAAAATAATACTTTAGACTATAAAAAGAAAGTAATTTGATTTTTGCCCCATTTTATTTTTTATTTTCTTTCCTTCAAACAGAACCACATACTTTGATTCATCTTGTTCCGCCTCACAAACTGAGGGGGGAAATAATGGAGGGTACCAAGACTGGATAGTCATGTGAACATTAAGTAGAAATTTAAAAAAATGATCAGACTTAAATACCAAATTCAAAGCCAACTACAACAGAATCGACACCCTATCTACAACATGCCAGACACAGAGGGGACCACTTATATTAGCAAACCGGGCATAAAGGAGGGGGATATGGGATGCATGCTGGGAACAGGGGTGGAGGGAGGACAACATTGGTGGTGGGAATGCCCCTGATTTAATGTCACTATGTACCTAAAAAGTTACTGTGAAAAATTTGTAATTCACTGTGGTCAAAATAAAAATTAAAAAAAATAAAGTAGTTATTTATAGAGATAAAAAGAAAAGTGGGTGTATGAATGGAATAAATGAAATCAATGGTATGATGAACAAAAGGTATTTAACTTTTGGGTGAAAATAATTTAGTATATGCAGATGCTGACTTAAAATGATGTGCAACTGAAAGCTATATAGGCAGTGTTACTTCAATTTTTAACCATAAAATATATTTTACATCAATAACTACTGTGGCTATTGTCAATGCTTTTTCTTTAGAAAATAATCTACAGTGAATGTTCTTATTCTTTTTTTTTTTTTTTTTTTTTTTTGGTTTTTGGGCCACACCCGGCGTTGCTCAGGGGTTACTCCTGGCTGTCTGCTCAGAAATAGCTCCTGGCAGGCACGGGGGACCATATGGGACACCGGGATTTGAACCAACCACCTTTGGTCCTGGATCGGCTGCTTGCAAGGCAAACGCCGCTGTGCTATATCTCCGGGCCTGAATGCTCTTATTCTTAATTATCTTCCACTTATAATTTCTCTAAGCTATATACCTAGAAATTACCAATGCAGAGCTAGATGTTTAGTATAGGAGCTAAGGCACTAGCTTTGTATAGCACTAAACCTGTTTGATACACAGCACTACATGTTGTCTCCTGAGCACTCCCAGGAGTGATCCCTGAGCGCAAAGTCTGGAATAAGCTCTGAACACTGTCAAGTATAGATTCCAAACCCACCAACCATCCCCCCCCCCAAAATGTAAAATATTTACCTAATTATTTTATGCTTAACTTCTTCATTTTTAGTTTCTTCATTTTTACAGTAGTGATAATAACAATATTTTTGAAGAGTGTTTAGTATTCCATACATACCAGATATTACTATATTTTTAACAATAACGTTGTTGATTATTGGCTCTAATTGCAACCATGAAAGAGCTCCAATTTTTTATAATTCACCATAAGTAGTTTATTAGGATCTCAGTTGAAAAAGGTTCATTTTTAAGATATTGGTTATATTTAGAAAGGCTGTTAAACTAATGTTAAACAGAATTTATATTAAAGAACATTACCTTATTAATGTGCATTATAAAATTTCTGGACAGTGGAGAATGCTGAGTGGATTCCTCTGAATTTGATACCACTCGGAAGATCTTTTTGAAAGTGAAATTATCACCTTCAGGATTCTACTTCTTGGCATCTACCCCATAGTTCTAAGAGCCTACATATCTTTCTATTAAGAAACTGATAACTCGGCAAAAGCTGGCTCCCTGTGTGTGACACCAGGCGGGGAAAATCCGCGAAAGTACACCGGCCCAGTGGGGCTCAGCTGTGAAAGACTGTGAGTGTGACCTGTCTATGTCTGTCTACTGTCCTCTTGCGTGAAACTCTTGTGAGTGGGGCAAAAAGAGGCTCAGAGGAGCACGGCCGCTCCACTTCGCTACGAGGCCGTACACTCTTTCTAAGGAAAGAACTCCATTGCAACAAGAAGGAAAAATCACACTAAGAACGGCGCTATATCACAGAAGCAAACATTTCTCTCTGGACTGTCTTCTCTGTTGCATGCTCGGGCCTAAGATTTGACCCAGTGTGAGGCTTCATCCACGGAGGACTCCCCTCCCTTAGAGGCAAGTCAGCCCATCCAGAAAGGGAGGAGCCAGAGGAGTGTGCTGCCTACATCATATAGACAATGAATACCACCACAACACGTAGAAAAACCCACAATACAAGTGTGACAATGGGGAAACAACGCAGGCCAGCATCAGACATAGAGAATGAAGATGACAATTCTGAGGAGCAGATAATGACTGAACAACTAATCAACCTCTCAGATAAGGACTTTAGACTAGCAATATGGAAGGTGCTCAACAGACTCCAAGAAACCATGGATCGAGTTGAACAGAACACTAATAAGAACCAAGAAAATATGAAGGCAGAAATGACAAAACTCCAAACTGAAATAACATGTCAACTAACAGGACTGAAAAAGTCAGTAAACGAAGTGAATGACAAAATGGATAAGCTCTGGGACAGGGTATCAGAAGCTGAGAATAGACTTGGTGCTGTGGAAGATGAGATACATAACAATTCCATACAGCAGGAGAGATTGGACAAAAAACTTAAAGCAAATGAGCAGACAATGGAAAAATTAGTCAAAGAATGGGAACAGATGAAAATAGAAGTCTATGATAAGATCAACAGAAACAACTTAAGAATCATTGGAGTCCCAGAGACCCAGGAAGAAAATTTCCAGGAAGAATCAATGGTCAAGAACATCATTAAAGAGAAACTTCCAGAGCTAAAGAATATATGTGATCAAATCCTGCATGCCCGAAGAGTACCAACCAAAAGAGACCCCAGAAAAACCACCCCAAGACACATCCTAGTCACAATGACAAATCCCACAGATAGAGACAGAATTCTGAAAACAGCAAGATCAAAAGGGGAAATAATGTTCAAGCAAGCTTCCCTGAGATTTACAGCAGACCTGTCACCAGAAACGCTCAATGCCAGAAAGCAGTGGTGGGATATTGTGACAAGACTGAATGAAATGAATGCTTCACCCAGAATACTATACCCAGCAAAACTCACTTTCCGGTTTGATGGAAGAATACATGGTTTCACAGACAAAAAACAGCTCAGAAACTTCACAGACACAAAACCAGTCTTAAGAGAAAAACTGAAAGACCTAATCTAAGACAAGACTACCCAAAAGACACACCAAATTTTGAAATAAAGATGGCGTTAAATCCCAGGACAATTCTTTCTCTCAACGTCAATGGACTAAATGCACCAGTTAAGAGACACAGAGTGGCTAAATGGATCAAAAAACTCAATCCAACCTTCTGCTGCCTACAAGAAACGCACCTGAATAGTCAGAACAAACATAGACTCAAAATAAAAGGCTGGAGAAAAGTTATCCAAGCAAACAACACCCATAAAAAAGCTGGAGTGGCCATACTAATATCAGATAATGCAAACTTTATACTCAGGAAGGTTGTAAGGGACAAAGACGGACATTTTATATTAATCAAGGGGTACGTAGAGCAGGAAGAATTCACTCTCCTAAACATATATGCACCGAATGAGGGGCCAGCAAAATATTTAATACAACTGTTGACAAATCTGAAAAATAATATCAACAACAACACAATAATTGTGGGGGACCTTAACACGGCTTTGTCAACACTGGACAGGTCAACCAGACTGAAACCCAACAAGAATATACTAGACCTGAGGAGAGAAATGGAAGAAAGAGGCCTAGTGGATATATATAGGACACTCCATCCCCAGAAACCTGGATACACATTCTTCTCCAATGTACATGGGACATTCTCCAGGATAGACTACATGCTGGCACATAAAACATACCTCCATAAGATCAAGAGGATAGAAATTTTGCAGACTACCTTCGCTGACCACAAGGCTCTGAAATTATTTGTGAACTCCAAAGGGACTCAGAAGAAACACTTTAACACCTGGAAGTTAAACAGCCTCATGCTCAATAACCAGTGGGTCCGAGATGAAATCAAGGAGGAAATAAAAAGGTTCCTGGAAACAAATGACAATAAAGACACAAACTCTCAGAACTTATGGGACACAGCAAAAGCAGTACTGAGAGGAAAATTTATAGCTTTGCAAGCACACATCAGGAAGGAAGAAGGAGCTTACCTGAGTAGCTTAATGACACAGCTAATAGAACTAGAAAAAGCTCAACAAAAGGACCCAAGAATAGGAAGACAGAAGGAAATAACAAAGCTGAGAGCAGAAATCAACGAAGTGGAAACTCAAAAAACAATTCGAAAGATCAACGAAAGCAGAAGTTGGTTCTTTGAAAAAATAAACAAGATTGATAGACCACTGGCAAACCTAACAAAGAAAGAGAGAGAGAGAAACTTGATAACTCGTATCAGGAATGAAAAAGGAGAGATCACTACTGATATGACAGAGATTCAAAGGGTAATCAGAAACTACTTTGAAAAACTCTACGCCACTAAAAATGAGAACCTGGAAGAAATGGATAAATTCTTGGACTCTTATAATCTTCCACGGTTGAAGGAAGAGGATGTAGCATATCTAAACACCCCCATCACCATTGATGAAATTAAAACAGTAATCAAATGTCTGCCGAAAAACAAAAGCCCAGGTCCAGATGGATTCACTAATGAATTCTATCAAACTTTCCAAGAGGAACTACTGCCAATCTTGGCAAGACTTTCATGAAATTGAACAAACAGAAACACTTCCAAATAGCTTTTATGAAGCCAACATTTCCTTGATACCTAAACCAGACAGAGACGCTACCAAAAAAGAAAATTACAGACCAATATCACTGATGAATGCAGATGCAAAGATCCTCAACAAAATCCTGGCAAATAGGATTCAATGCCTCGTTAAGAAGATCATCCACTACGATCAAGTAGGTTTCATCCCAGGAATGCAAGGCTGGTTTAACATCCGTAAATCTATCAACATAATACACAACATCAATAACAAGAAAAATAAAAACCACATGATCATATCAATAGATGCAGAGAAAGCATTTGATAAGGTCCAACACCCATTCTTGATCAAAACTCTCAGCAAGATGGGAATGGAGGGAACCTTTCTCAATATAGTGAAGGCCATCTACCACAAGCCAGTGGCAAATATTATCCTCAATGGAGAAAAACTGAAAGCCTTCCCTCTAAATTCTGGCACAAGACAAGGCTGTCCTCTCTCACCACTCCTATTCAACATAGCACTGGAAGTACTTGCTATAGCGATTAGGCAAGAAAAGGATATCAAGGGAATCCAGATAGGAAAGGAAGAAGTCAAGCTCTCACTGTTTGCAGATGACATGATACTCTACTTAGAAAACCCTAAAGACTCTATCAAAAAGCTTCTAGAAACAATAGACTCATATAGCAAGGTGGCAGGCTACAAAATTAACACACAAAAATCAATGGCCTTTCTATATACCAATAGTAATAAGGATGAAATGGACATTAAGAAAACAACCCCATTCACAATAGTACCACACAAACTCAAATATCTTGGAATCAACTTGACTAAATATGTGAAGGACCTATACAAAGAAAACTATAAAACTCTGCTCCAAGAAATAAGAGAGGACACACGGAAATGGAAACACATACCCTGCTCATGGATTGGCAGGATTAACATCATCAAAATGGCAATACTCCCCAAGGCATTATACAGATTTAATGCCATCCCTCTAAAGATACCCATGACATTCTTCAAAGAAGTGGATCAGACACTTTTGAAATTCATTTGGAACAATAAACACCCTCGAATAGCTAAAGCAATCATTGGGAAAAAGAATATGGGAGGAATTACTTTTCCCAACTTTAAACTGTACTACAAAGCAACAGTTATCAAAACAGCATGGTATTGGAATAAGGATAGGTCCTCAGATCAGTGGAATAGGCTTGAATACTCAGAAAATGTTCCCCAGAGATACAACCATCTAATTTTTGATAAAGGAGCAGGAAATCCTAAATGGAGCAGGGAAAGCCTCTTCAACAAGTGGTGTTGGCACAATTGGATAGCCACTTGCAAAAAATTAAACTTAGACCCCCAGCTAACATCATGTACAAAGGTAAAATCCAAATGGATTAAAGACCTCGATATCAGCCCCAAAACCATAAGATATATAGAACAGCACATAGGCAAAACACTACAGGACATTACAGGCATTTTCAAGGAGGAAACTGCACTCTCCAAGCAAGTGAAAGCAGAGATTAACAGATGGGAATATATTAAGCTGAGAAGCTTCTGCACCTCAAAGGAAATAGTGCCCAGGATACAAGAGCCACCCACTGAGTGGGAGAAACTATTCACCCAATACCCATCAGATAAGGGGCTAATCTCCAAAATATACAAGGCACTGACAGAACTTTACAAGAAAAAAACATCTAACCCCATCAAAAAATGGGGAGAAGAAATGAACAGACACTTTGACAAAGAAGAAATACGCATGGCCAAAAGACACATGAAAAAATGTTCCACATCACTAAATCATCAGGGAGATGCAAATCAAAACAACGATGAGATACCACCTCACACCCCAGAGAATAGGCACACATCACAAAGAATGAGAATAAACAGTGTTGGCGGGGATTGTGGAGAGAAAGGAACTCTTATCCACTGCTGGTGGGAATGCTGGTCTAGTTCAACCTTTATGGAAAGCGATATGGAGATTCCTCCAAAAACTGGAAATCGAGCTCCCATACGATCCAGCTATACCACTCCTAGGAATATACCCTAGGAACACAAAAATACAATACAAAAACCCCTTCCTTCCACCTATATTCATTGCAGCTCTATTTACCATAGCAAGACTCTGGAAACAACCAAGATGCCCTTCAACAGACGAACGGCTAAAGAAACTGTGGTACATATACACAATGGAATATTATGCAGCTGTCAGGAGAGATGAAGTCATGAAATTTTCCTATACATGGATGTACATGGAATCTATTATGCTGAGTGAAATAAGTCAGAGAGAGAGAGAAAAAACGCAGAATGGTCTCACTCATCTATGGGTTTTAAGAAAAATGAAAGACACCCTTGTAATAATAATTTTCAGACACAAAAGAGAAAAGAGCTGGAAGTTCCAGCTCACCTCAGGAAGCTCACCACAAAGAGTGATGAGTTTAGTTAGAGAAATAACTACATTTTGAACTGTCCTAATATTGAGAATGTATGAGGGAAATGTAGAGCCTGTTTAGGGTACAGGCGGGGGGTTGGGTGGGGAGGAGGGAGATTTGGGACTTGGGTGATGGGAATGTTGCACTGGTGATGGGTGGTGTTCCTTTTATGACTGAAACCCAAACACAATCATGTATGTAATCAAGGTGTTTAAATAAAAAAAAATTATGCATTAAAAAAAAAAAAAGAAACTGATAACTCTAGTTTCTTTAAATTTGATTGAATTAATGTCACAATCTTATAACTATAAAAAAGTGAATTAGAAAACATTTCACACAGCTTTTCCTTTAAAGATGGGTAAAAAAAGAGCGAGAAAGTTTGGAGACTTGCCCAAAGTCCTGAGGTAATTAAAGTTAAACTAACATAGTAAATTCTATCCTTTGGGGAAAGAGTTGGGAGGGATAAGTAGCTGTAGCTGATAGATGCATTCCAATTCATTATGAGAAGAGCTCCAGTACAACTCTGCTGGAGCATATGCTTGACATTCAAAACAACTCAGGGAAACACATTCATTAAAATTAATGTTTGACTAAATTTGATGATTCTGTTATAGTGTCTCATTTGATCACCTCATTAGGCAGAGACATTGTTTTATTCTCCATGTGAACTCAGTAATGAAGTACAGACTGAATCATCAGGAGCACCTGATGTCAGGCTTCTGTTCTGCCACTTTGTCTTCATCTCCTACTTGAAATTAACATGATTAAAACCAATTAAATGAGTACAGTTTCTATTTCTCCGAATCATTCGCCCAATTATTATAATAGGATACTATGTACTTTGGAATTTTTGACATTTCCTAGTATCATATGTAAACAAGTTTGGGTCATTAACATATTTAGAGCTTTAGAAGTTCTTTGGGGACAGGAGTGATAGTACAATGAGTAAGGCATTTGACTTGCACATGGCCAACCTGGTAAATCACTAGTACTCCAAAAGGTCCCCATGTCTACTAGGAGTGATCCATAAGCAAAAAACTAGTTATGCAACCCCCAAAAATATTAGAAGTCAGATATTATTAACACTTTCTATGGGCCCAAGAACAGTTATATACTTTAAAGTATTTACTCACTACCTCATTTTTGTCTCAGGAGAGTACATTGAGGCAAGTACTATTATTATCTTAATTTTTCAGATAAGAAAAGTGAGGTACAAAGAGAAACTATAACATGTTTAAAATCCTCCTATTAAGTGTTGAGCTGAACATAAAACAGGCAATTATGATTCAGAGTCCACTATCTAAATTAAATTTTACTAACTTACCACAGATCAATGACATCAACATAACATGGAGTATATTATTACTGTACTTTGGGGAGTTGGTTGATTTTGAAGGGCTACACTTAATGATGATTAGGGTTTAGTCCTGGCTCTACAGTCAGCAATAACTCCTGAAGAATTTCAGGAGCTATATGCTGAAGATTAAATTGAAGTCAGTTGGAGAGAAGGCTAAAGCCTTCACTTTGGCTGCCCATAATAAATATATTTTTATTCACAATACCAAACAAAGACAAAAATATGTCTATCCACGAAGTCACTCACTACTCTTTATCAATACTTCTCTTGACTAATTTCTGGAGCTGGCCACTTGAGCCACTTATGTTCTTTCTTTATAAGCTTTATTATTTTTTCCACATAGGTTTTATCTGAACTATAATTTACAATGCTATATTTTAACTATAATTTATAATAACTAAGTACAATTATGCTTCCAGTGATGCTATACCATGCCCAACACTAGTGTCAAGATCCTTCCACTATTACTCCAAGCTTTTTTAGCCTCTTCAGTTCACAATTCTACTGATCATATCTTAGAATTTATTTCCATTGGTGTCAATCTAATCCATTCTTTGGGTTTGTTTATTTTTATTCAAGTCAGTGATATAATTTGTATTTTGTCTTTATTCTTCTGAATCACTTCACTTAGCATGACAACACCTAAATCCATAACAAGCTGAAGAAAACTGCAAGATTTCATCTTATTCATAGAACACATTTATATGCTACACATTCTCCATCCATTCATTTGCAGCTGGCCAATTTTTTCCCAGTCTTCAGATTCAAGAATGATTTCTTGAAACCACTTTTTACCTTAATTATTAAGAACTCCAGATCCTCTTCTCTCCCTCTCTATCCACACACTTCACCACACCCAACTATGCTGAACAATTTCCAGGTCTTGTCCTTAATAAACTGTTAATTTTAAGTTTCTTCATGGTTGTTTCTGAAGGACATCTCACAATCACAGTCAACTACAAGGACAAGTCCAACCACATGGGTTATTAATTGGCTAAAACAAGCACACAACAGAAGGCCACAAAGATGTTGAACATAATAGAAATAAAGAAAACAACATAAAGACAAATGAAGGTCACTAGTGGCATAGCAAGGCAAATTTAATAGGGTAATAACCATAAGAGCTAGATTGAACCTAGTTTAAGAGTAAACGTACAGAAAAGTAAACTGTGGTAAAACATCTTCAGACACTACCATTTTACATTTGACTTATTTTATTATCTCACCTCAACCTTAGGAAATAGATTCTCTTTTTTCATAGGTTCTCTTTATATATGTTAGAAAATGGGTTATAAAAAATGATTATAAAAAAATCTGTCTTAAAAAAAACTCAGTCTTATAAAGAATAAGTAATTTTTTCTAAGATGAAACTATTAAATTTCCAAGATTAAACTTGGCCCCAAAACAAACCTTAAGAATCTGAAGTTCATGCTGCTATACCATTCACTATGAAAAATTACATTAGTATAATATACAGTACAGATTTGGAGATTCATTGAATTGTTTGTTTAATGTTTAAGATTTAAATCAATGCACAGGCTGTATAAGGGGTTGAGTTCAATAATACATGTTCAGAAATTTTTATTTAAATAGAGGCAATTTTAAATGACTATTCAAAATTAAACACTTTAAATTGAGGACTGAAATATTAATTCACCACTTTACTATACTTAACTTAATGACAAGGTATCTCCAAATATAATATTTATCTCTATTTTCAACCAGCTGAAAGTCCAATTGGCCACTACACTGATAAAGTGATTGATCAAAGAATAGATGTTTATTTTTAATCCAGATAAAAGCTGCTGACATTTCTATGTGAAATCATAGAAGGAGATATTTGCAAAAATGTTATAAACTCATATTGAGGTATTCAAGTCTAGTTTCTTTGTCAGGAAAGAATTAACTAATATTATAGCTATCTTCGTCTAGGTTTTTTCTTTTTTTCTCTTTTATAACCATATTGCTTCATAAAAATCACATATTTTGCTATATATACATACCTTAAAATGGACATAAATACAAAATACTATGTATAACTACACATACAGTCCATAGTATGTACATAGTATTTCATAAAATGTCTTAAAATTTCAATTTGTATATCAAAGGTTATATACTTGAGTTTTTTTCATTCTTGTATTTTTTAAAAGATTTTCTGTCAAGATTAAATTGTATGAAAGACCAATGTGTGTCTTTGTGTTACATTAGTCAAAACATATGTCTTTATTAAATACATTTGCAAATATTCATATTTTCCTGCATTATTCTAATATTTTCCATACCTTTAAATTTTATCACAGGATTTTTTCCACAGGTTCACTTTAGCCCGATTTTTTTAACTGCATTACTGCCCAAATTCTCCACATGTAATATTACTTGTGGACTAACAAACAAGAAAATCCTATATGAGTTTATGTGTATATGCAAATGTCTTAAACAATATATCTGTGAATATTGGACTTCATTACTAATTAGTATGAAACATATAGATATGTAACTATATTTATGAGCAATGTAATCACTTACAATATATTTTGTAACATTATTATTATAATTTATATAGAATAAATATATATTATATTGCATATATAAATATGTATCCTCATTTTAGGAAAAGTCATTTTTGAATGCTTTTGAACAAAACATAGGAGAGAGGAAATGTGCAAGCCTACAAAACCTTTATGACCTTTATGTAAGTGCTAGAGTACAGGGTTTAATGTGCTAAGGTACATACCTTGAGTGCAACCAAACCCATTTTGATCCACAACAACTCCAAGAACTGCCAGGAGTGATTCCTGAGCATTCATCAGACTTACAAGAGTTAGCTTTTTGTATAAATTGAACACTTAACATTACTTTGCTAGGTAACTACTGTTTTACTTCATTTTATAAACAAAGATACTGAGACAAACAACTTGTCATCTCTCACACAACCAAAATGTAATGATCCTGATAAAGCAATACTGAAAATACAGTCCTCACAGTCCAAGTTCTTTACCTCTATCTTATATGAAAGATGACAACATTAAAAGAAGATAAAAGCTCTTCCCTTCTGCAGCCATTGCTGAAGAAGTAACAGCCAAATGAAATTCAATCCTTTTGTGATTTCTGACCAAAGCAAGAACCATATTCTGCTGTGGGAATACCATCTAGTCCAGCTTCATGGGAAAATATGGATAACCTCACAAAAATGAAAACTGAGCTCCTATATGATCCAACAATAATACTCATAGGGATGAGTATTATAGGGATGACATAGGGATGTACATTAAAAACACAAAACACAATAAAAAAAATGCCCTCTGCACTCCTATATTCATCACAGCGCTATTTACAATAGACAAAATCTGGAAACAACTAGGTGTCTGACAACAGATGGTTGACTAATGAGGCTGTAAAATATCTACACAATGGAATACGCTATAGCCTTCAGGAAAAATGAAGGCATGAAATTTGCATATACATGGATGGACATAGAGAGACTATTATGCTGAGTGAAATGAATCAGAGGGAGAGAGGTAGACATAGAATAGCCTCAGTCATCTTTGGGATATAATAAAAATAAAAGACAGTATAGTAATAATATCCAGAGACAATAGAGATGAGGGCCATGAGGACGGGCCCATGATATGAAGCTTGGCACAAAAAGTGGTGAGCTAACTGCACGGAGAACTACCGTGACAATGATGGTTGGAACTGATCACTCTAGACAAGAACTGGGTGTTGAAAGTGATATACATGTACCCCCACATTAACAATTGTACATACTACAATATCAGAAAGGAGAGAAAGAGAGAGAAGAGAATGCCTGTCCCAGAGATAGGCAGGAGGTGAGGATGGGAGGGAAATGAGGGCCAGTGGTATTGGGAAAGTTGCACTGGTGAAGGGCAGTGTATATCCTATGACCGAAACACAACTATGAACATTTCTGTAACCATGGTGCTTAAATAAATTATTATTTAAAAATAAAACAAAATGCACTCAGTGCACCTTCCCATATTTACAGAAAGATTATGCATTCTCTTCTTTCCAAAAAGCAGAGAGAAAAATATAATGTGCAATTCAGACCATCTGGAAGGACAAAGAGATTCAGGTTGTAAAAGGCCTTCACAAAGATTAGCAAATTGGCAAAATAGTACAGGTTTACAAGAAGAAATGTGTCATCTACATTGAACAACTCTAGCGGGAAAAAGCAAATGGCACAACTATTCATATGGGCATTTATCCCAGAAAGTGATTATCAATAGATTAAAACTAGACAAAGATCTTTGAACACAAAACTAAATCTCACCAAATGGAAAAAGAAAAGGGCAAATTTAAGGGAAAAAAACGCTTGCAAAGATGCTGGAATAAAACTATTTTATATACAATTTGATTAAAAACTGTAAAATAAATTGTCTTATAAAGTATCTCATTTATCTGTGGTATATAAAATAATTGTACTAAGGAATGCACAATGGCAAAAGAAGATTCCTAGATCACCCTTGACCCCAGAGCATAGTTAGGGATAACAAAGAAATCAGGGCAGTAAGGAAGATGAGAAAGGGAAGTAATGGGAGGGCAGAGATCAGTGTTTTGGTTATATTCAGAATCTGGCAGACAATTTGAAGCTCGCCACAAAGAGTGGTGAATGCTGTTAGGGAAATAACTACACTAACAACTAGCATGACAATGTTAAAGAATAAGAGAAGTAGAATGCCTGTCTCGAATACAGGCAGGGGTGAGGGAGTTGGGGGCATTGGTAGTGAGAATGTCGCACTGGTAAATGGGAGGTATTCCATTTATGACTGAAACCCATAGGAGCAGGCTCTCATAGGACGGACCGCTGTTCGATCCCTCGGCATCCCATATGGTCCCTCAAGCCAGGAGCAACTTCTGAGTTCATAGTCAGGAGAAACCCCTGAGCGTCACCGGGTGTGCCCCCCCAAAAAACCAAAACAAAACAAAACAAAAAAAGCCCAGACACCAAATGCCAGCATGTTCTTTTGGGGCGGGTGAGGTGGCGCTAGAGGTAAGGTGTCTGTCTGCCTTGCAAGCACTAGCCAAGGAAGGACCGCGGTTCCATCCCCCGGCGTCCCATATGGTCCCCCCAAGCCAGGGGCGATTTCTGAGTGCTTAGCCAGGAGTAACCCCTGAGTATCAAACGGGTGTAGCCTGAAAAACCAAAAATAAATAAATAAATAAATAAATAAATAAATAAATAAATAAATAAAAGAAACCCAACTACAATCATGCTTGTAATCATGGTGCTTAAATAAAGATTTTATATTTAAAAACAAAGAAATTGGCAGAGTGGTATAGCTATACATCCAAAGCACAGATTCAATAATACTAAAAACATGAAATCTAAGCTGAAACCACTGAACTTTATTGTATTTGCCGAGATAGCAAGCACGTGGTAGGATAGGTCTGTATAGGGGTAAAGGATGACAGTATGGGGACACTGGTGATGGAGATGACACGGGTAGTGGGATTGTTGTTTAAATATCTGTCTAAAACTCGACTATCAATAACTTTGTAAACTATGGTTCTTAATTTTAAAATTTTAATAAATGCTTTTATTTGTTCAGGAAGTTTGCTGTATGGGTTAACTAAAAATTAAAAAGGTTTGTTTTCCAAAATTGTTAAATTCTATACTAAATTTATAACAGATATAGACCTATAAAATTCCAGCTGATATTTTAACAGTAATATATACACTATGCAATAACATTAATACAGTATGCAGGATTATGCAGTTCATGAAGAAAATTACTTTATGAAAAAAATATGAAAGGCTGAGTAATAGCACAGCGGTAGGGCATTTGCCTTGCATCGTTGCATGCAGCAGACCCGAGATGGACCTGAGTTCATTTCTGAACACTGGGTTCAATTCCTGGCATCCCGAAAGGTTCCCCGAGCCTGCCAGGAGCAATTTCTGAGTGCAGAGACAGGAGTAACCCCTGAGTTTTGGGTGTAACCCAAAAACAAAAAACAAAACAAAACAAAAAAAAAAAAGGAAAAAAGAAAAAATATATGGTCATTCTAGAAAACTATAAAAAGCTTTGATAAAATGCATTATAAATTTCTAAGTTAATATTTAAAAAGATGTCAACTAACTATATTATTTTAAAAGTATACCTAAGCTTTAAAAATATACTTTTTAAAATCACAATCTTTACTAAAAATAAAAGTGGTCAAAAATATTGTACTTCTCAGCAGTCAATAACAAATCACAATGAAATGTGAACTAAGATTTCAAGCTAATATTAAGAGAGGAAATATCTACAGTTAGTTTATAAGGAAAAATTTATATAATAGCTTTCCACTGAGCAAGTCAATGCATTTGTTAAGTTATTAAGTAAATTTAAAGGAGAGGTGGGGCTCTCTAAGAGGCATTAATATGCTAATGTGCTTATTCTGTGATTGTCCAGGAAAGAAATTTAGTGCTTCTGTACAAGTTGTTTTAACTTGCGAATCTTTTGTTGTCCTCGCAGAGAATTAGTATTCATAGTTTAGAGATTTGGGGAAGAGAGATAACTCAACAGTAGAGCACTAGATTGAATGTGTAAGGTCCTGAAACCAAATCCTGCACCATAATAATACTAAAATTATCTTAACTGAAGTATTAATAAAACTAGGAAAATAACTATTTAAAAAGAATATAAGTAAATGTTAGAATAAAAATATTATTTGTAAATGATTTTGCTGATATATTTAAAATTTCAAAATTGAGGTAATAACTTTAAAAACAAGGCCAGAGAGCTCCCTCATTTCCTGTGTGTACTACTAGAAGATAACCAATAAGAAAAAACAAAACAACTTTTAAAAGGTAATAAAAATAAAAAGCTTGTATATAAATAAGACTATGATAAATTATCTCAATTTATTCAGGCAGATTTAAATCAAGATTTGTATTTTCCCTCAAGATTTATGTTTTCCACATCTGTGAGCTCCACAATGTTCTTGATAGTAAAAATAACAAATGGCATTTAACTTAGTAAAGCCACAAACCTGCTTTTTTTCCTGCTATTCATTAAAAGTATTATCTACATTCTTGACAAATACTCCCACTATGTTATACCAACAATAGATATTTGAAAAGTTTTTAAGTATCAAAACTGTTTTCCTTCCCCCCCAATAAAATTTGTTGTTCTAATTCATTCCTCTTGGCATCACAGTTGGTTGGTTGGTTGCTTGGTTGGTTGATTGGTTGGGTTTTGTGCCAGAGCAAGGCTCCCATAACAGACTTTTAATATCTTTTTAAACAAAAGCTATGAAAATTCTTTACAGTAAATTATTTAGGATGAAAAGAGTAAATATACTACCTTAAAGTTTCATGGTTGTTGGGTTTATTTTTTTCTTTTGCTTGTGTGTGTGGTTTGGCTGGTCACATCCACTAATCTTAGGGTTCACTGTTGGCTCTACATTCAGGGATCACTCCTGGTAGTTTGATCAGGAAACTATTTGAGGTGCCAGATATAGGACATACTACAGTGTCTAGCTATGCCCTACCCTTTGGACTATCATTCTAGCTACCCTGACAAGGTTTTAAAGTGAAATAGGCACGGTAAAATAATAAATAATCAGGTCTGAGCGATAGCACAAAGGATAGGATATTTGCTTTGCACACAGCCAACCCTGGTTCAATTCCTTCCTATGGTCTTCTGAGCTCACCAGGAATGATTCCTTAGAGCAGAGCCAGGAGCAACCCATGAGCACCGCTTGGTGCTCAAAAAACCAAAAAAGTAAATAAAAAATTATTTTATAATATAATATACTTGCTAAGATTTTGAAAAGTGGGTTCAAGACATTGTTGTTACCTTTGGGGACCGTATAGGAAGCCCTGAATGGAACCAAGGTCCATTCTGTGTGAGCCGCATGCAAAGCAAACGCGTTCTGCCCCACTGTTGTTACTTTTGATAATTAGAGTCCCCGTAAATGTCTACACTGGAATGAATGTGATCTAGGAGTTAAGAGGTTAAAGAACTGTTCCAATCATCTACATGGGAGATGAGAAGAAAAATAAGGCCCATTGTTCATGAGGAATTTCTCAACTCCAAGAATTTATATTGATTTCCAATTTCTCAACAAAAGGGTCCAATAAAAGAAAACAAAAACAAATTATCCATTCATTTTTGTAAAACTTATCTATTCCTACAAGCAAATTTATAAGATTAAAGCAAATAGAAAAAAAAACAATTGTGAAGATAAGATAAAAAAAACTAAGGAAAAATTTGGAACATTAAGATCTGTTAAAGGTTGAAAGACTAGCATAATCATATCTCTAGACAAAACATTGTATTACAAAATTGGGAGGAAAAGTGAAAAGCAAAACAATCTCCTTCCCCCATCACACAATCTTATGCCTTGTCACTTACTGAGATGCCTTTATAGTTTAAAAGATTCTACAAAGCAGTATATTGAATTAACACTGTTTCCACGATAATTTTCTAGCTGAGAGATTAAAAACCTAGGGATCTTTCCCAGACCTTACTTCTGAAGTGGTCCCGTTCTCCTGAATTATCATTCTTTCTTTGTCTATTCAATTATCCTGCCCAGCCACAGAGTGAAATAATATCTTTAAAGTTTTTGCAAACAAAAATTTGAACACTTTTTTTGTGCCTAAAAAAATAGATCTATATTTTAACTGAATAGTCAAGAACAATTTAGAAATGGAATTTTTGAGAACAGTGACAAGGTCAGATCTTCATTTTAGACAGAAATTCTCATGGCATCAAGGAGGGAAAATTTGAAAGGTGGAGAGACTAGTGTGGGATGTCCATTGAAAAGGTTTTTATTCTCAAGTGGAAATACTAGTACCCTACATTAAATTCCAGAAACATTAAATAAGTAATTCTGAGTACAGGAGTTATATAAGTGTATAATCAAAAGTGATAGGCCTGACTCATCCAGAATAGTTAATGAGAACCACAAAATAATTCTGCTGATAGATAGTGCAGAAACCTGTTTTAGAATCAAAATTTACTCAATATTTAACGTGTGATGACCATAATCATATTCATTTTCTGTCTTACCTCACTCAAATAGAATTTATAATTTTTGGAGTTGAAAAATTTCTCATGAACAATAAAAGAAACTAAAATTTGCCTAATAATAGTGTGATTTTTCTTGACAACTACAATTAGCATGTTATTTATATATCTTTCTCCTGGGTATGGTGCTAGTTATACACAGATAAACTCTGAAGAATGCATTGCCTGAGGACCCGAGAACAGTCATACATTTAAACAGGTCTGTGTGGTTTAGAATTAAAAAAAATAAAAGTATTCACAGAACATTGAGTATTTTAAGGGAAACTGAAGAATATGAGCTCAGGAGTAGGTTTGCTGGAATGGAAGAGAACTTGGATTGACATTTGCCTGTTCTGCAATTCTATTTATTGAGAAAGACTCAAGAAAACTATGAAACACTTTTCAGGAAGAGCATGAAAAAGATAAGAAGGAAAAAGAAAAGATTAAGGTGATAGTTTGGAAAGATCAAAAGATAAATGAGATAAACTCTCAAATTCTTTTTAGACATTAACAGAAAGCATAAGTGGTGAATGGAGAAAGGCAATTATTTAATGTTATATCTCAACTGTAATAGTAAGGTATTACTGCATATTTTCTATTTGTTTTGTTTTGTTTTGTTTTGAGGCAATACCCTGCTTGATTCAAGACTTACTTCTAGCACTGTATTCATGGATCACTCCGGGTGGGCTTGGGGAACCTTATGTGACGTCAAGGACTGAACCATAGTCAGCTGCATATACCATAGCCACTGTACTAAAAACACAAACAACAAAAAAATTCCTATTCAAGTATTGAGTTTTCAAATTCTAATGATTCAGTGAAAACAATTTAATCTCCTTTGAATTTCTCATAATTAGTTTTTATTCTTTAATGAAAGAAACTATGAATGATTTATCATCAGGAATCATCATAATAAAAATTTCTAAGGAAAGGGCTATCTTGGGGACATTTTTTGGGTTTTTTGATTATTTCTAGTCATTTTACAATCTGGCTTTACCAAATCCAAAACATAAATTTTATGCTCTTACCAAATACCAAATAAGTATTTTCCAAATATTTTTAAATTTATTTTTCAGTCTTGCGCATTTTATGTGAAACTCAATTTATGTGCTTTTGACTTTTATAAGCATATAATCAAAATTTTGTTTTGTAAGAACTATTTGATGTTCACAGAGGCATTTTACAAACTGTTTAATTATTTTAGTAGTCTTTAAGAAAATTTTCTTTAGTAATAGCCATTTCTTCATTGAATTTACTTAAAGCTACCTTATTCACAAATCTTTAAGCCTTAAAGGAGCTAAAGTACAAATTAGGGTCTTTTGGTTCTAATAACATATTTAGGAGAACCATAACTTTTTCCAAAAAACATGGATTTTTTTCATACTCTATTTATTCTATTTTCATTATATTTTTATTTGATTTTAATTTTATTTTTAATTTTGTTTTGTTTTGTTTTTTTGGCCACACCCAGTGACGCTCAGGGGTTATTACTGGCTATGTGCTTAGAACTAGATCCTGGCTTTGGGGACCATATGGGATGCTGGGGGAATCAAATAGCAGTCCATCCTAGGCTAGAGCAGGCAAGGCAGATGCCTTACCTCTTGCACCACTGCTCTGATTTTAATTTTATTTTTAATAAAATAAAATTTTTGATTGAATCACCATGAGATACACTGTTACAAAGTTGTTCATGATCGAGTTTCAGTCATACAATATCCAACACCAGTACACATTTATTGCCACCAATTTCGCATTTTCCCTAACACCCATCCTCCTGTACTTGACTCTGCCTTTATCAAGGGCAGACATTTTTCTTATTTATTTCTCTTTCTCTCTATTTTTTTCCTTTTAGACACTGTGATTTTCAATATTGTTACTAAAGGGGTATCATGACTTATTACTTTATCTCCTTTCAGCACCCATTCTGGCATAGTCATCAGTTCCAATTATCACTGTTATGTAGTCCCTTCTCTGCTGTAATTATAGTCTTCCACTACTTGTGGTAAGCTTCATATCATGGACTAATGCTCCAGACCCTCATCTCTATTGTCTTGCAAATTATTATCATACTATCTTATTTTATATATGCACATTACATATATATTTAAATGACTTATCTATTGCACTATAAATGAGTGCAATAATTCTATGTCTCTCCTTCTCCCTCTGACTCATTTTACTCAGCATAATACTCTCCATATCCATCCATGTATAAGCAAATTGATTTCATTTTTCCTAAATTGTGTAGTATTCCATTGCGTAGATGTACCAAAATTCCTTGGTTGTTTCCAGATTCTATTTTTTTTTTTTTTTGGTTTTTGGTTTTTGGGCCACACCCGGTGATGCTCAGGGGTTACTCCTGGCTATGTGCTCAGAAGTCGCTCCTGGCTTGGGGGACCATATGGGACACCGGGGGATCGAACCGCGGTCCGTCCAAGGCTAGCGCAGGCAAGGCAGGCACCTTACCTCTAGCGCCACTGCCCGGCCCCAGATTCTGTCTATTTTGAATAGTTTTTTGCAAATGTATATAGGAGGGCAAAAAACCTTTCTGTATTGTGTTTTTGGGCCCCTAGAATATATTCCCAGGAGCAAAAATAGGTCATATGGGAGCACAAATTTTAGTTCTTGGAGAATTGTCCATATTGTTTTCCAAAATGTCTGGACCAGTTGATATTCCCAGCACAGGTTGTTTTTGTTATTGTCTCTGGTATGAGATGATATTTCATTGTTGTTTTGATTTGCAACTCCCTGATGATTGATGATGTGGATATATCACTCACCAGAGTGATGAGTTCAGCTAGAGAAATAACTACATTGAGAACTATCATAGCAAAATGAATGAATGAGGGAAGTAGAAAGCCTGTCTAGAGTACTGGTGGGGGGACATTGGTGATGGGAATGTTGCACTGGTGAAAGGGGGTATTCTTTACATGACTGAAACCCAACTACAATCACATTTGTAATCAGGTGTTTAAAGATATTAATAAAAAAGAAAATTCAGGATGATCTCACTCATCTATGGTATATAGGGAAACAAAGTAAAGGTATGGAAAATATTAGTAGATAATAAACCTTGAATACTGGGACATAAACTTGAGAGTGCCAGGTTGGAGAAAAAGGGTGTGGAGAACAATGGTTGACTGGAAGTAACATAAGTAGCATAGGTGAAGTGTCTGGAAAACATGGTTGTGGCTAAGGGAGATCATAGCATGCACCAAACCCATAACTGCTAATCAATAAAAATGGGGTAATCGCAGAAGAAGGTGACTCAAAGGTGACTGAAGAGGAGAGATCGTCTTGGGAGATATTTGGTGGTGGTGGAGAAAAAAAGAAATTTTCTTCCTGAATCTTAACGCTATTTTTCCTATAAAGTTAGTAATTTTCTATACTTTATTAGTGAAAAATAACATATGCTCAAAGAAAAAATTAATAGAGTATAACTCATAAAATATTCATAATAAAATAAAGAAGTAATTATGCAGTACCTTTAATGCAAAGACTAAAACAATTGTTTTTTTTTTCATTTTGGGGTCACAGGGTTTAGGGGCTATTATTACTGGGAGTGTTAAGCAAACCCTATTTAATATTGGGGACATAACTAGGATTGGCACATACAAGGCATGCAATATAAATGCTCTCTCAAGTTACCTCCCAATTTCTTCATTAAATAAGGCCTTAAAATTTGTTATTAATACCATAGTAAAAGCTTTTGTTCTTTTTTGTGAATAGCTTGAAGAAAAATATTATAAACTGGTCATTTGAAAAGGCTCTTGCTTCTCTATAATTAGAAATACCTACAACAATAAATTTTTACTATTTAAATATTTCTGGTTCCTTATCAATAGTTTATTCTTTAATATCTTATTCTAATGAGAGGAAAGCTTTTCTTCTTTCTGCCCTTTCTGTCCTACTTTTTTTGAGCTCAACTCCTTAACTTTACATCGCTTTACTAAACATTTTATTCTTTATAATTTGATTTTTTGTTTTTGATGATTTTTTGGTGAAGAGGCAATGTTTATTGAATATTTACTATATCCCAAGCATATCTCAAGAATGTTAGAATACAGATAACCAAAACTAATTAAATCTTTTTCCTTGGGATATTTTATTCCAGAATGTTATTCTCATAAAACTAATTAGACAGAATAAATAATACACAATTTTCTTTTTCTTTTTTTTTAATTTTTATTTTGATCATAGTGGCTTACATATTGTTGACAATAATATTTTAGGTACATATTTACATAAAATCAGGGGGAATTCCCATCATCGATTTGTCTTCCCTATACCTCTGTTTTCGTCCTACCTCCCATATCCTCCTCCCTCACTCCCGGGGCTGCTAGAATATGTGGTCACCTCTGTACCTAGCTTACTACTTAGTAGTCTTGCACCTGTTTGGTCTTGGTGCCTCCCTTATTTCCCCCTCTAACTGGGAGGCAGGACTAGCTAGTTCAAGTTATGTGGTTTTGTTTGAAGAAGAGAAAAGTAATAAACTGGGGTAAAAGTCTAATATGCCGAAAATGGGTGGAATCTTTCTAGAGGCTCTCATCATTGGTTTGAGAGACGAAGGAGAAAAAGAAGGTGAAACACCCCAACAGTACAAAAAGTAGTGTCAAATATCCAGTGAGGACTCCAACAATAACAATAAGCACCACAAAAAAAAAAAAATAACAAAAAAAACATGGTCTTGAGATAAGAAACATGGCAGAGCACATAAAGAAAGAAAAGAAGGCCCAGAGAGATAGATAGCACAGTGGCGTTTGCCTTGCAAGCAGCCGATCCAGGACCAAAGGTGGTTGGTTTAAATCCCGGTGTCCCATATGGTCCCCCGTGCCTGCCAGGAGCTATTTCTGAGCAGATAGCCAGGAGTAACCCCTGAGCATCGCCAGGTGTGGCCCAAAAACCAAAAAAAAAAAAAAAAAAAAAAAAAGAAAGAAAGAAAAGAAGAGAAAAAAAATAAGTATAAATGGGGACAACAACTTCAATAACCACACCAAAACAAAGAAATCTACAAAAAGTAGATAGGTAAATAAAAATAAAAAATAATAATAATAAATGAAGATAAAAAATAATATATAAAAAATAAAAAATGTTTTGTGCTTTTTGCCTTTTTTTTCCCCTCCTGCACATTATTTACTGGTACATTTGAAAAGGAATTCACTTGGCCTAAGAGATATGGGGTTTCTCCACCCTTGGAGTATATTGTCATGGGATTAACTATAGACTCCATTCAGGTTCATTTACTCTCCTGGTGGTGTTTTCGTGGTGTTTGGAAGACTTCTGCTCCATTCTAAGTGATAAAATCAGACCTCTGTATCTAGAGATCTCAGTATCTGCACAGATCCAGGAGTGGGACTTATGATGAAGTCTTTCTTTGTGGTTCTAGAAGTTCTGTTCCCTCAGTGTCATTTTAATCCATCTTCTGTGGTTAGTGGTCTTGGTCTTTGTACTGATCCTAGGATGGCACCTAGGATAGCGTCTTTCATTGTGTTTCCAGAAGCCCCATTCCGTTACAATTGTCTCTGCCAGACCGTTGGAACTGGGGATCATGGTTATTGTGCAGGTCGTAGTTCAAGCCCTAGACTAGGGCTTTTTTATTGGTCCCAAGATATATACAGTCTGATCATGGTTCTAGCAGCCAGTCGTCTGTAAGTCGCGATCTTGGCTCCTGGACCTACCAAAGGGTGACAAGTCTTCTGATTTTGTCTTATCGTTAGCTGGTAAGGTAGGATAACCTGCTCTTAGGTCAAGTTGTTCCATTTTCCTCATTGTCAGGATATCATATTAGAGCTGGCACTTGTTGGTGACCCAGCAGTATTAAGGCTGTCCCGGGTGGGATTTGTTTCCTGTAGCTGTTGTGAAGAACTGAATACACCACTTTATTTATTTGGGATTGTAGTGCTCAGGGCTTAATCCTGGCTCTGTACTCAAGAATTATTTCTGGCAATGTTCAGTGGAACATATAGGAAGCTGGAGATTGAACTCTGTCAGCTGCCTTCAAGACAAATCTCCTACCTGTGATACCATCCAGTCCAATATATCACTGTTTTAAAAATAAGCTTCATAGTATTCCCAGAAGTAATCCCTGAACACAGTCAGGAGTAAGCCCTGAGCATAGCCAAGTATGGTCCCAACCCCTCACCCAAATAAATAAATAAATGTTTATTTAAAGATGTTCTTAAATAATTTAACTATGCATAATTATCACTTCCACAATCAAACATATTTCATATTCCCCTTAAACTCATTTATGTCTCTTGATATTTGTGCACTTTCCTAAGTCTATATCAAGAGTTTGAATTAAGAAGCCACAGAGGTAGTAAGACCCTTACCTTGCATGTGGCCAACCCGGATATGGAGAAGGTAAATATTTATACAGTTCTTTAGTTACTCAATACTTTTTTTGTCTTAATAAACTCTGTACATCCTATTTACAATAAGATTTTGCATCACAAAAAGGTGCTTGTGAAATGCTGGGTCTAACCTTATTCTGCTTAGAAGTACTATTTTCAGCTCTTTCATAGTAACTGTAAAGATTAAAGATGAAAGAACTTAGTTATCTCACATTTTTCTAGATTCTTTTTTATCTTTTGGTTGTTTCTCTAGGGAAAAAATAACTGATTCTAAAAATGTGTCATCTCTTTTTAGTAAAGAAGGTAGATTGATAATCCCTCAAATTTACACTTTTAGAATATGAATATTAGTTTCTTTTAATGCTTTCTTAATAATTGCCATTCAATCCATGAAGACTTTTTTAATATTTTATTGTGTTCAAAGTGAATTATGAATCTTTCACAGGAATATTTAAGGTACATAGTGACAATTAATCAGAACCATTCCCACTACCAGTGTTGTCCTCCCTCCACCCCTGTTTTCTACATATATCCCATACCTTCCTCAACAAATTTACATTTTTATCACCCTTTTTAATAATTACTTTATTGCTCATTTTATTTATAGCAGCAAGGGCAAAGGACAATTCAGTGACAGCCTACATTCTTCTTATAAAATGGGAAATGTGCATGATGGTTTGGCTGGCTAAAAGGAAAAAAAAACTAACTCATAGAGCAAAAGAAATCTATCTTCCTATCAGTAAACACACATACATTAGCTGAGTGGTTACTCTGGTATGCTTTCAAATTTGATTTCTAAATTTAAACTGCTATTTAGCAATTGAGCTATGCACTTGGAAAACTCTTTTTTTATGTAAAGGTTAATCTTACTATTAAAAATACTTTCTCTTTTTTCTATTGTGTCATCTTCTAATGTATTAATATATCTTTTATCTTTAAACTTAATAATGTTTAAGGTTTTAAACTTTTAATGGCACTTTAACTAAAAGTTGACTTACATTAGAAGTAAATAAAGATGAACCTCTAAGTCAAAGATTACAGAATTGTCAGTATTTACGACAGAAACTCAAGGAACATTAAACTTCTGTACATATATGTAGTATAATGTGATATATTTGAAATGTAGACAAAATTAAATGTAGTTATTCCCATGTTTTAATGCCAATAATAACAAAATCCCTATAATTTACTTTAAAATGGAGTTGTATATATTATTATTTATTTTAGTCTCTAAGTATTCTCAGATCCTATTTCTGCAATATTTTAGTGTCACTTTTTAATATTCTGTCTCTTCTACAAAGATACAAAAAATATGAATTTAACCTTTCTTATAATAACCAGTGGCCCTATCTCCTACTCCACTAGAAAATTTTACTTGACAAGCAAATATTTGCAATGTGCAAATTTTCTATTTTCTTCAAGCATATGACCAACTTGTTTTTGCTTTCTATGAAATCAGTTTATTACCAATATAAAGCTCAGCTATAAAATTCAAATCCCTTAAATAAGAGGGTCATGTTCTCTGGCAAAAGCAAGAGCCAAGCCTTATAAATTACAGAAAAATTAAAATAGTTGTCCAAATAAATAAAACTAACTTGTTTTACTAGTTGATTGTTTTAGCTTTTTTTTAAAAAAATGATTAGTTGCTCCATTATTAGCTTCACTTTCTTTAGACAAGGTCCAATACTCTATCTGCACAATATAAACAATATTATTTATTGCACTCCTATTCAGGCATGTTGTATAAATTTACAAGTTGCTATTAAGAAGTACTGAGTACTTCATATACAAAGATAATGCAAATGCCAACTAATACTAAATCAGAAACAAAGCTTTCTTAGGCCGAGACAACAATGTAAAGGTTCTTGAATATCTGCCACTAGATTGTTGTCTGATTCAGTCCTCTGGAAAAGGGTTGGGAGACTTATCAAAAAAGAAAAAGAAAAAAGAATAGATCTTCACTACAATCCAGAAATTCCATTCCTTGAAATCTACTCCAAGAACACAAACAAAATTAATTTGAAAGCACATATACATACTTATTATGTTCATTGCAACATTATTTATGATAGCCAAATCTGAAAGCCACTCATGTCCAAAAACAGATTAATGTATTTTAGAAATCTGTTGAATATTTACACAAATAAATATAGCTCAGCTATGAGAAAAGATAAAATTATTATTTACAGTCCTATAGCTAAATTCCTACTGAATCCATTGTCTTAGTATTTTGGTTCCAAGTATTCTATAAAAGCATGCAGTCTCATTAATTTATGGACTAAGCTGTCTGGTAAAATTTACAACCCTGAGTGAATCTCATCATTTTCATTTACAAAAATTTTATTATTAATAATAAAGGGAAACAGCTATGTATTTATTTTTGCATAAGTTATGTTTTGCTACTGTTGCTTGTATGAAGTAAATTATAAAATAACTACATTCTGTCTATTATAGAATTATTAAAGATAACTATTGAATGATTATAACAGGACAAAAATATTAACACCAGGCCTACCAGAATTCTGAAAGTCAGTATGTATTTCTTATTGTGATTTCTGGCAGCAAAACAACTGTCAGTTCATTTGAATTATTCTGTGACTTTCAGGTCACCAGAGTCTCAAGGCTCCTGTTGCCATCACCTCCAGGGATCTCAAACTCAATTTACCTGGGGGCCGCAGAAGGCAAAGTCTGGGTGATCCTTGAGTGCAAAGTCAGTAGTAAGCCTTGAACATTGAGGGCTATGACCCAAACAACTAAAATAAAACAACAACAAAAAAAAAGATTCATCTAGGGCAGGGCCACAAAATGTTGTATGGAGGGCTGTTTGCGAGTCTTGTTCAAATTGTCATGATCTCATTTAGGTCCTGTCCAACAAAAGTTTAAAAGGGGGTTTGGAATAGACACAAACCAATGATACACTTATTACCCTCTTTCCCTATAGTTTTATATTGGGGATAAAAGTCCTTTTATACTTATTGATTGACCTCAAAGGACCTGAAAGTTTTAATAGTTTCTTATATAGCATCCCATTCCTGCTGGTTGTCTTTCTGGATCTTTCCTTGAGAGTAACTTTTCATTTTTATTAAATCATCCATCTTGAACTTTTTTAATCCGTAAAAGTTAAGGTAGTATCTGAGTTTTCCAGTTACTTCTAAATGTCTTTCACTCTCCTCTGAGCACACAGCTGACCTTGTCTCTAGCCCTGGCAACTACTTATGATCCCCTCAGCCTGCCAAGGTGATTTCTGAGTGCAGATTCAGAAATAAACACTGAGTACAATTGGGTGTGGCCCATAAACAAAAATAAAATTAAATAAATAAACTGCTTCTCCCATAATAGCTTTGTTGAAAGAGTAAAGAAATTCAAATAGTTAAACATAAATCCAGGTCAAAAGCAAGCAGAAAAGTTTTAATTATATTTATCTTTCTTACTTAGCAGCTTTTGTTGTGATCATTAACAATACAGAATGATTGTAGAATTGAATCATATTTGGGGTCGGAGAGATAGCATAGAAGTAGTGCGTTTGGCTTGCATGCAGAAGGACAGTGGCTCAAATCAATTCTAAATAATATTGGGGCCGGTGAGGTGGCACTAGAGGTAAGGTGTCTGCCTTGCACGCGCTAGCCAAGGAAGGACCACGGTTCGATCCCCGTTGTCCCAGATGGTTCCCCCAAGCCAGGGGCAATTTCTGAGCACTTAGCCAGAAGTAACCCCTGAGCATCAAACGGGTGTGGCCCAAAAAACAAAGAAAAAAAATAATAATATTGCTTTAGTACCTAGTGTATAATACTATCTAATAAATGCAAACTATTACTTTTATTAACTTGCTATAAAATTGTCCACTTATTCATAATTCTGCATCATCATCCTTAGAAATTGCCTAGTGGAAAAAGTTCTACCTAGTCTTTCGGCCAACACCCCACACCTATCTCATAAAAATTTACAGTGGTCCACATACAGAAATCCACGTAGTCACATTTTACACTTGATTTTTAATAATCCCCTTACTTTATTGGCTGACCAGTGATCCACTACCTCATTCTAGATTTCATTCCTTAAGATTCTCTGACATCTTCCTCATTTTGTTGCCTCAGCTCCACTGGAATTACCTATAAAGCAAAGTTTACAAATTTACTTTTCTTCTTCCTCTCTTTTCTTTATTTCACTTTTACTCCTGAACAATTTTCTTTTAAAGCTCTCTTTTGGTAGGCTAAATCAGTTAAGCACAGGACTACAGGACATACAATTTTTTCTGTTAGAAATTTGGAGCCTAAATATATAGGAAGAGTATTCACCCAGAAAGGAAGTGATAGACCAGATTAGGATGATGGATACTCTAGATTGCTGAAAGGCAATGTACTCTAGATTGGAAAGATGAGGAAAATGTCAGTGTATGAGATACCCAGAAGTATTGTGTCAAGAGTCAAATGCAAGGGCCGGAGTGATAGAGCAGTGGTAAGGCTCTTGCACGCGGCTGAAGGAGGAAAGACCTCGGTGCGATCCCCCAGCGTTCCATATGGTCCCCCAGCCAGGAGCGATTTCTGAGTGCATAGCCAGGAGTAACCCCTGAGTGTCACCGGTTGTGCCTCCCCCCCAAAAAAGAGTCAAATGCAGTTAGAAAGGTTTCCACATTTTAGTGCAACTCAGCATGCACAAACAGGGTGAAGTTTCCTGTCTTAAAACAAGATAGAAGAGTTATTAGCCGTGAGTAACTAACTGGTCTTATAAAGAAGAATTCAGCAAATAAATATAGCATTGAAGATATTGAGAGCTAATTTTTCACAGCTGTTAAAGGTAACTCAAAATATAAAAAAGAAAAACACTAGAATAATAAACAATATATTGAAATAGATTATAGATGTATGTAGAGAAAATATAGATGTTTTAAAAATTATATAAATCATTCATATATATATACATGTATAGATTTGTCCCTTGAGTTAATAAAGTTAGTTACCATTATATATTTTCATATGGCAGCATGTTGTCTGTCATATATAAATAAGTGCTTATTTTCCCAACTTTGTCCATTGAAAGAGTCTTGATATTAGCAACAATAAAAACACAGAAATGAATTTAACTGGCACAAAATTCTTGATTTCTGAATACCATTACCCAATAGAAAAAGCTAACATAATTTAAGAAATGGATGGTTTCTTTAAGAGCAAAGGCAAAGAAATATTTTCTTGTACCAGAAAATAAAAACTTATTGCAAGTATGATGGGGATATGTCAAAAGGACATAGAAAACAACTTGAAGGAGATTGTCAAATGGGTGCAATTTTAGGGGGGGCAATTTAAGCTTCAAAATAGTGATAAGTTTTAAATAAAATTACTCAATTAGTGGATATTGAGATGACGAGAGATACTGGAGTTATAGAAGAGTAGGTATGACCTATAAGTGACTATTGTGACCATGATGCTAGTTCAAACCCCTGGCACCATATATGTCCACCTGATTACCATCAAGGGTCACCATTGAGCAAAAACAGAAATAGCCCCTATGCACTGCTAGGTGTGCCACCCCCTTCCAAACAAAAAGAAAGTCCAAATTGAGAATAAGAAAATAATAATTAAAAAATAACAGAAAAGTACCTACTGAAGATGGATAAATGAATGATAAATAAAAGAGAAGAGAATAGTTGATAAGGAATGGAATCTCTATTCTCAAAATGCAACTCCACAAAAGTATTTGTCAATTATAAAGAATAATTACTTACAGAGATAAGTCTAAGGAGTCACCTTATCTAAATGATCCATACCATCATCAAAATGAGACAATATTTCTGCAGAAATAAATACACTAAATCCAATATACATAAAAACAAGCAAGGCAAATGTGTGTATTCCACAATATAAATGCCTTAATAATTCTTAGATCATGAAAAAAGATAATGTAAGTTGTATGAATTAACCTGAAATGGTCATTATAGCAAAAGGATTCAGGCCAATTGACTGAAAACTTCAATTGAACTGGATCCTTTTCCTCTAATAACCATTTCAGATTAATTCCTACAATTTAAATAGTGCTTGAGAATTAAATATTAGTAATATATCAATGTCCATATACTAATCCTAACGATTTTATGGTACTTCATTAAAGAACTGCTCACAGTCAGAGATATAATCAAATATTTTGAGATGAAAGAAGCATGAACTCAAGTAATTAAGCAGAAAAAATACTGCTACTTATCTCATAATTCTCCTGTTTATGAGATTACTTCAAATTAAATATCTCTACAAAAATAAACACATATACACTTAAATACATGAGCATTCAATGCTTTGTGAAAGAAACCCCCCTTTTATAATAAGTCAATAGTGGCTACAAGCTATATGTCAACTTTATTAATTTCTTTAAAAAATGTTCATTTTTGACTATATACTACCACCAATGCCAATTTTACCACTATTTTTCAATAGAATCAAGCAGAGTAGGCACTAAAGCAAAAAATAGCAATGGTACTCTCTCAGATAAGAGCATGATAAGCTCCGTAGTAGATTCAATGGTGAAATCCACCATGCTTTTTCTAGCACTTAAAATCATTTTTGCAATTGATTTGATTTACAAAGTATTTTTTAAAGTTGACATCCTATAAAGGCATTTTAGTACCATGCAGACAACTTAAGATATTATATTTGGGGACAAGAGAGAAGCAAGTAGGATACTTGCCAGTTCAATCTCTGGCATCTCATTTGGTCCCCTGAGTCTGCCAGGAGTGATTGCTGCATGCAGTCAGGAGTAACCCCTGAAAACTTCTTTGTGTGGCCCAAAAAATAAAAAAATAAAATAATGTTCCATTTTAGGAGGTGGCTGGTATACCAAACCTTTTGCTAACAAGTGAACAGTCAGTAAATACACAACCCAAGGAGTTATATAAAATAAAACTGGTGACATTTTTTATATGATGCAAAATACCACAAAAATATTGAAGGTGTTAATATTGCTATGTTGCTGGTAATTACTAATTTGGTATTTTAAATGCAAAAATATTTTAAATTAATCTAATTCATCATCTAATAGGAAGTCTATTTATTTAAAGATTTTGACCTAGACACTTAGACTCTATAGTTAACAAGATAACGCATTAAATACATATGTGTATTTATTTTTTTTTTTTTGGTTTTTTTTTGGGTCACACCCGGCATTGCTCAGGGGTTACTCCTGGCTGTCTGCTCAGAAATAGCTCCTGGCAGGCACGGGGGACCATATGGGACACCGGAATTCGAACCAACCACCTTTGGTCCTGGATCAGCCGTTTGCAAGGCAAACGCCGCTGTGCTATCTCTCCGGGCCCACATATGTGTATTTATACCTTTAAGTCCACTCAGAAATTTCTGCTGTCCCAGCTCAAAAATTGGAAATAATTTTTCAATGCTCATTATGCATCAACAGATAAAAAGCAATCTTTATTTTAAAACATATTTTTCCAATTATGGGTTTCATTCTATCAGTTTCACTTTCCCCATGGATATTCATTCTGTTTTTTTCTAAACTATGTTTGCTATGTTTTAGTCTATTTTCCTCTTTTCCAACATATTAAAATACCACAATTATATATTATTTCAAAATTATTTTCAGAATCCATAGGACAGTGTGTTAACATAGTGTGCAATGTATTTGCCTAACATGTGGCCAACCTGGGATTCTTTCATCAGTACCCCATATAGTTCCCTAATCCTATCAGCAGTCTTCCCTACACACAAAACCAGGGTAAATTCTGAGCAGAGCTAAACAAACAAAACAAAATACCAAAAGAAATATTTTTCAGAACCTATGTAAATAGAACTTTCCCAGATAGATATACCTATCTATATAATCATTTATTAGTTGACATATAGTTAACATTTACTAATCTTAATCTATTAGTTTTTTTGAAGTTATATAACAGTAAAATCCCTTGCTCAAATGTACAGAAAATTAAGGATTTTGATAGTATTAACAATTATTTGTTATATGTTGTAATAGTTTCTTGTTGGAATATTTAAAAATAATGTTTTTAACTGTTTGTTTCCCACAGCTTATTCTTCTCCTTTCCAGTACTGAATATTATCACATTTCCGTGACTAACTAAACATTAAATTGCAGAGAGTTGGTTAGGCCACTCCTTGAAGATAAACATTGTTAAGAGAGTCAATATCTTTTGAATATCCTGGGATGGGGGGGGTTGCATGGTCATTTTGTTTTTGATTTGTTTTGCCAAGAACATGGCTGCTTTTAAAAGACTAGTTTTTTCTACTTATCTTGAAGAGAATAACCTTCTTGATAATCATTATTCCTCATAGAATTGTCGGATTGAAGTAAATTGCCCACAAAGCAAAAAAATATTTACTTGTTGGACTTCTTTCTGTGTTCTACACCAATAATTTCAAGTGTTGCAACTTACTTCTTTTTGCCAAAATCATCTCATTCACCAACTGCTTTTAATTAGCTATGGTTGACATGGTGTTTGCTTTCCCCCCTCCTCTTTTTAGAAACAAATTTCCAAAACAATTACCTTTTGGGGTGGAAGTCTCATAAGCCTTCGGGTGAATATTTTTTTCCTCATTTGTGCTTGTTTTGGAAAGTTTGTAAATCCATTTAGCTTGCTCTGAGGATCAGATAGCCAAATAAATATAGGTGCCATTTTTGACAGAATAGTTATTAAAATACTGTACATTCTTTAGGCTATTCTATTTGGCTCATGGCTTTCGTTTGTAATACAACATTAGCCTTATTATCAAATAACATAAAGACAAGGAAAGGCAACTTGTATTAAATAATTTAACTTAATATTCAAATAAAAGTGTCTCTAAATTTATAAACAGACTTTTATTTATTTGATTTTTCAAAACCATACTAAATTTTCTAACTCTGCTAGCAGGATAATATTTTCTCTACACTATTTCATTACTATTTTTTATTTAAAATGTGTTCTGATATAAAGAGCAATGTTATATAAACACATTGTGAAAGGGGAAATCCGTCTCTTGCTATTACTGTGTAATCCTTTACATTTTATTATTTGCTTTGAAAGTGTAATGAGAATTAAAATCTAATACGACAATACATTTTTTAAATTTAAATCTCCTTGTTTTTATTTAGGACTATTTTAAAATAGAGCAAATGAAAATAGAATTTGACATTAATTAATACACTATAATTTGGTGACACAAAGGAAAAATAACCAAAAAGTTGCATTCTTTTTCTGTGGGGGCATTGGCTCTGCACTCAGAAATCTCTCCTGGCAGGCTCGGAGATCAGATGGGGTGGCACAAATCGAATCCAGGTCTACCTCATACCTTAACCACTGTGCTATCGCTCCAGCCCATCATTCTTGAGAGCTATTAGATGAAGCAAAAATGTTAAATTTGTATTGAACTTTCAAGTTTGTAAAATATCTTTAGCATAACTTTGTAAACATTCATTTTTTAAAAGAATGTATCAGTTTTATAATGAGCATTTTATTTTATACATCCATGCATCCATCATTTTTTAACCCCCAAATTTTCTCATTTCTTCATCTTAAGAAATTATGAAAATGCTCCTTGTGAAATGCAGATAATTCTAGATACCTAAAGAAGAAGGTATTTCTAGGCGCACTCTCCAGGAAATGTTTGTGCTTCACTTCTACAAACTGTGGAGATGAGATTCTGCCCACACTGCTCTCTGCATTCTAAGCACAACAGTCAAGCAGATCTGTTTCTGCATCCTGCTGCCTATGTTACCTTGAATAAGTTACTTGACCTTCATGCCTCAAAATTCTCATCAATAAAATAGAAAAAATAGCAATACTTGTCTGAGTGTATTATTGTGAAATAAAAGTATATAATGCAAGACTGGAGAAATAGCACAATAGGAAAGTCATTGCCTTGTATATACACTGTCAGCACTATGTATGTTCCACCTATCACTGCCAGCAGTTACTCAATTCTATTCATAGACCTAGAATTAGCATCTGAGGACTGCAGGGTGTGACTTCTAAAAAAAAAAAGAAAATAATTAATAAGAAAATATAATGCATTAAAATTTTTAATTTATTATAACCAACTTGACATATTACTTATTTGTATTATCATTTTAAAGTTGCTCTCTACAGTGTAAAAAGCAATAACAGAAAATGAAAGCTGTTTACTTTCACTGCAATGTTTCCAACTTTTTTTCTTCCTTTGACTAATCATAGCATAGCTTGTTTTATAAATTAGAGCATTACATAACCCCATAGATGAATTAAATATATTTCTTATATATGTTTCTTTTCCACATTTGAAAGTACTTTCAAATTTTAGAAAATAACAAATCCCTTCTCCATTTAAAAAAGATTCATGATAGTCTTAAATTTTAAGTATTTAAAACATTTCTGGAAACTTAAAAATTCTGTGAGAAAAATAATTTTAAATAGTTTCAAACAGATAACTTTTCATATTAAAACTTGTTCTTAATATAACAAAATGTTGTTCAATGACATTAATTATCTGCTTCAAGAAACTATGCTTGAATTCAAATACCATTAAGTTCAAATTGTTTGGATTCCTTGAAAATTTATGGGTAAGTCTTAAAAGATCTCTTTTCAAACATATTCCTATTTTAAAAATAAATGAGTAGAATGCTGATTCTATTTACAACTTTATTTTTCATGGGTCAGCTGAGTGCAAGGCAAACTCCCTACCACTGTGCTATCTCTTTGACCCCTACAACTTTTTCTTTACAACAGATTTTCACACTTGACAAGAAACATGATTTCTAAAGTTTGTGAGGAGTGTGGATTAGTCCTAAATTATTAAAAAAAACAAAATAGTGGTGGACTGAGCAATAGAACAGCATGTTAGTTGTTTGCCTCTCAAGTGGCCAACCTGGGTTCGATCTTCATCATATGCTCCACTGATCCTGCTAGAAGTAATTTCTGAGCACAGAGACAGGAGTAACTCCTGAGTGCCATTGGTGTGCCCCACCTCCAAAAATACAATGATGAGTTTTAAATTTTTTTTTTGCTTTTTGTTGCTGTTGTTTATTTTTTGGGCCAAACTGGCTGTGCTCAGGAAACCACATAGAACCAAGACTCAAATCCAAGCATTCTGGCATGCACTCAGCACAGTTAATTATCTCTCTAATCCCTTAAAATTTTTTATTTTTGCTAAATTCATATTTATAATTATAGAAACTACCTTCTGCAAGAGATTAGAAGACAAAAGTTGATATTTGTGTAATATCAAATACAGAGTAAGAATGAGACAAAGGCAAGTTATTTATAATACTAGACAGAGCTAAGTTGATCAGAAGATTCATATCCACTTTTTAGGCTGTAGAAAGTAAGGTTTTTGCCTTCTGTGGTAATTATCTTTTCTCAGTAAAAATTTAACATAACATAAAGTTCACTTTATGCTTAAAAGTATTTTTCAATTCTTGAAAAGTCTTCTGTGATCTAAATTTGCAGACATTTATGTCTCTCATTTTTTGTAAAAGCATATCATCATTTTACAATTGAGAAAAATTAAAATTACAGGGAAAAGATGATCTGGCCACATTTACATGGTGAGTAAATGGCAGAATAGTATTCCAATCTGGAATCACCATTTGTATGATTCCAGGGCCTTTGCACTTCTCATGATGCCTTTATTAAAAAATTTTGCTAATTTAATTGAATTTACAATTTTCTTCCAAATGGTTCTTTCTTCTTGAATCTAGAATTTCTAAAGATGCCAAAGAGGTGCCTGAAATTTGTTAACCACTCTTTTAACAAAACCATATACAAAAGAAAAAAAAATTTTTTTTTTGGTTTTTGTGTCACACCCGGCAGCGCTCAGGGGTTGCTCCTGGCTCTATCCTCAGAAATCGCTCCTTGCAGGCTTGGAGGACCATATGGGATGCCTGTCCTTCTGCATGCAAGGCAAATGCTTTACCTCCATGTTATCTCTCTGGCTCTTTTTTTTTTTTTTTTTGGCTAAAGAAATTTTCTGCAGCATTATTTTGCTGCAAAGAATTATGTCCCAGCTTGAGAGGTGGAGGGATGAAGATGGCTATAGATTGAAAGTATCATCTGATGGCCAACGACTTGGAATAATAATATATAGTGCCAATCTCTGTCCTATTTTTCTCTCCTATGGAACAGAAACCAAAAGGAAAAAATGCAAGAATCTAATCACCTCTTTAGCATCAGAATACATCCACCACCTTGTGATATTGCCCTCTCTTGTGATTGAAAAGTCTAAATTATCTTTAGGATCCAGAACTAAATTGACTGACAAACATTATCATGATGTAAAGGGATATCATTAAAAGCCTTTTACTTAAATGAGAATATTTTCACACCATTATAATGTATAATACTCCAAGTTACCTTAGCTTTACTGATAGATGTCAGTTTCTAGGCTGAGAAGATAACTCAGGATTGATTTGTTTATTTGTGTTTTGGTTTTGAGACCATAGCAAGCAATGCTCAGTGGTTCCTCTGGAGCAAGTTCCCTACCCACTGTACTATCACTACAGCCCCACGACAAGGCAATTCTGTAAAGGAAACTGATGGATTGAAAGTTGGTTTCCATTAAGAAGTTTAAAAGTGAGAGGACCTTTGCACAGATATAGAGTTCCACCTGAAATAAATAAAATCATATTCTGGGGCAAGCAACTAAGTTCCATGAAATGCAAGAGCAATAAAATTTGGGACTGGAGTACAGAGGCAAAGGAAACCTTACCTTGCATGAAATGAACGAACATTAGCTTAGTCTCAAGAGTCATAAATGGCCTCTAGAGCACGTCCAGGTGTGATTCCTGACACAATGTCAGGAAAAGAAAAGAAAAGAAAACAAATTAAATTTTCATTAATTAATATTTTTGTTTTGAGGGTGTCAGGTGTTATGACTGGCTATGCACTCAGAAATCACTCTTGGCAGAACTTGGGGTTCCATATGGAATGCTGGAGCTTGAACCTGAGATGGCCACATGCAAAGGAAAATATCCTACCTACTATACTATCACTCTAGCCCCAAATTAATATTTAATTGATTGGTGAATGTTATATTTTAAGTTATATGGTGATCATTTCATATTGTGAATTTGCCTTCATTCTGGTTTCTTAATTACTTTCTGAAGTAAACATTGTTATATATACTGAGCATATTCACTAAAGCTACATATTTTATTCAATCTGCTACTTAAGTGCAGAATTAATAGCTTTCTTGCCTCTCCCTAAAACTCAGAAATCAAAGTGTAGCGAAAAGAAATATCAGCAGAACTCTTTTGCCTAGTCATTCCAATCATCCCTACAACCTCAAGCAGCGCTGGTTGAGCCAACCCATATCAATACAAATATAACATTGCAAGAAACTTGGCAGATCTTAGTGGTGTTGTCTGAACATTTTCCACTAGGAAATGCCAGGTCCGCCACCACTTAGCTACTCCTATTCTACTTGCAATCAAAACTCCAACATCTGGAAAGAATAATCTTAATTTTTAACATGTTAGTCCTTAGAGAGTGCAATAAAAATAGAGAGAAATAAGATGCCCCTGAGGATATCTAAGTCACTTAGAAAGTTAAATTACAAAAAAATAGCCTTTCTTTCCCTTACACTTGCAGTAAAATAGGGAGAGCAAAAATTAAACTTTTGTAGGAAACTGCTTTTCTCGGCATTTACAACATCTTATAAATCTTACAGATTCTACTGGCACTTGATGCAGTAACAGGCATATTCTCCCAGTAGACTCATAAATGCTAGTTTCAAGATAATGTCATTCTTCCTTCTTAAATCCTCTAACACCATAAGTGACTATAGACCATAACGAAGTCCATAGTGAGAAACAGCATGAGGCAACAGAAAGGACAAAGACTTTTAGAATCATCTATCCTGAGTTTCAATCCCAGCTCTTCTTTATTACCTAAGGCAAATTATTGAACTTTTAGACCCGGGTTCCCTCATCTGTAACAGATGGCTAATGGTTATAACACTACAATTTTAACAAAATTAAATGGAATACTCTGACATCTAACTTGACACCTGAGATGCATTATGTGTTCATTAATAAAAGCAAATTTTAAAAAACCTACGTGTATCAGATCCTTACATTTCTTTAGTAAAATAATGAAAAGGATTATGAGGTATAATATTTAAAACTAAGATGTAAGAACAACAAGTAGTTGCCCCAACTTGAATAGGAAATATTCAGCAAAATAAAAAAGACACTCTAAAGTGGTAAAAACAAAATTAGGTGTAGCCTAAATTGGTTGCTGCTGGAAAATAAGACTTTTAGTTCTAAAGATAAGTCAATTAATTTTCTTGGGTTACCATTCGTGGGTCCCAGTATTCATTCAACGAAATGTTCTTCAATTTTAAGAAATGGACCACCTATCATCCTTTAAGAGCAATAGCAGAAGTGGAAATACTAGGAGCAAAGCATGAAAAAAAAAACAAGGTATCAACTTACAATAGTGAAAATTCCAGTTCTCAACCTGGGGTGCTAAGTACCCACAAACTAGAGACAAAAGGAGTCTAGTAAACGATAATAACTTTGTGGTCTATAAGAAAACAGAACACTACAGTTTCCCAGCTAGTTATGTTGTGTTATTCTTGGAGAGATGGCCCATGTGTGAGTAGAAGTTTGCCTAAAGAAGAGACATGGGTACATGTGTATAAAAGTAAGAAGGGGACATCTTCCAGATAAAAGGGACCCTGTGAACAAAAGTATGAAGACACCAACAAAAGTGTCACTCTTGGCTACCAGCAGTTGTGTTATCTAGCCCCAAAATGAATACACGAGAATGAGTTAAGACCAAAGCAATTTGTAGGACAAAAGTGCAGTCATACCAAAGAATCTGACCTTTTTCATTAGACAATAAGAATGTGACTCAGGTTTTTAAATAAGGAGAGTGACACATCAAATTCGGTTTAATAGTGCTCACCCCAGCAGCATTGAGCAAGACAAATTAAAGACAATTACAAAAAGCCTGATATTAGTGACAAATACTAGGCACTTAAATGACTCCAGAAGTCAGAGTGTCCTTATTCACTGAATGTACTATGTCCAACACTATAACTAATACAGTGCCTGTTCTGTGGCAGGATTTCATAAATTATTTTATTATTATTTCATCAGTTTTGAGATGATATGGAGATTTTTTATAGATCTACTTTACCATTAATCTCAGTATTACAATATGCGACCATTATTTTATATATGTATATATACAAATCCTAATCATCTTTTTATTCTCACCTGGTTCTAAGTACAGCATATAGAAAAAGTTTAATAAATCCAAACTATCACTTAAAGTTAAAAATGTAACTACCACAGACCCAGGCTTTGTAACAGAGAGAATTTGTGGTAAATGATGGATAATGGGAACCTGAGTGCTAAGAATTAGAGGTGGGAACATTGTAAATCTGAAAATCTATTGTAAACAACTATGTAAATCAACATCTAAATAAAAAAATCTTTTTTGTTTGTTTGTTTTTGTTTTTGGGCCACACCCAGCGATGCTCAGGGGTTACTCCTGGCTGTCTGCTCAGAAATAGCTCCTGGCAGGCACGGGGGACCATATGGGACACCGGGATTCGAACCAACCATCTTTGGTCCTGGATCAGCTGCTTGCAAGGCAAACGCTGCTGTACTATCTCTCCGGGCCCTAAATAAAAAAATCTTAATAAATCCTTTTGAGTTGATATATATACAAAAGCATTAACAAGAACTGCCTAATAGTTTTGTTCTTCAACAAAATAAGCATGTCCAACTTAATACTTACAATATCTATATTAACCTAAATTTTCTAAAGAGATAAGTCAACTCCTATAAAGTAAAAGAGCCACCATCCAAAAATTTTATGTATATTTTGGGGGTTATATGCATTTAAAGGTTTGAAATATGCCAAATTAGTCGATGATAAAAGCTTATCATTAATCCAATGGACTTTCAAAAGTTAATAATGAACATTGTGATTTAAATTCTAAGTAGTGCAGAAAATAAGAGGGAAATAATCCTGGGTTATGGAAACAATTGTTTGTAAAATTATTTACCATGATTATAGGTCAAAAATACCCTCATAGTTTTATGTAGATTGAGCTAATGTTTCTTCAGTACATATATAATTGTGGTATGGGTTGTTATGGACTAATGGTTTTTTCCCTTGTATTTTTAAAATAGTTTTTAATATGAAGCAAAAATATTTTAAATTCCCACTTTCTATGTTGATGCATTACATTTTTAATAATTTTATGATAAGAATCCAAATGAAGCCACTGATAAGAAGAAAAATATACACTTAGTTTATGGATTTTTTAAAAGCATATTTATGTACTTGAAAAATACTTTAGGAAACTTATTACAGATTAAATGATAGAAATCTAATAGCAATGTTAGATCCATTAAGGTGGTATAAAATTTTCATTTATGTTGTAGTGAAGTTTTATAATTTTTAAGCTTCAATAAATAGGTGATCTAATAATTCATTTTCAGTTTTTTGTTTTGTTTCTTGGACCATACCCACAGTGCTAGGCAAGAGAATTACTCACATCTTAATCCTCTTTGGAGATCACTCTGTGCAGTCCTCAGGAGACTATGCAATGCCATGATCAAACCCAGATTTCTTGTATGAAAATCATGAGCTCCAGTCCATTGAACTATTTTTTATGATCCAACATAATAACTCCAGTAAATCATATCTATACATAACTATATCCAATAATAAAAAATTCAAGAATGTCATCAAAACAATTATTCAGCATAGCATAATCTAATTTTTGCTGACTTGAGCCAAATTTATTTTCATGTACAAAAACAACTGTATTGTAGAAAAGGGTTGTAAATGATGACTTACTGCATCCTAAAATGACTTGCCCCAGAAAGCAATTGACTTAGTAAACAAATAAAATCATTTATAAACAGATAAACCTAATTATTACAAGAGTTGTTACTGAGACAAAAAAAAAACTCATCTGCATGAAAAACATAAACCATAATGCCGGGTAAAGAGGAAGGCTCGTTATAGAAAATGTTCCAAAATTCAGGAAGGAACATGCTAACAAGAGAAAATAAAAGCAAAGAGCTTACAAGATCCATGAACAAAAGGAAAATAAAGATTTTATTGTCTTAATGTGCTCAAGCTGCTATAACAATATATCTTGAGAGGTACAGACATGGGCCACACACAAAAATGCTCAGGGATTATTCCTGGTTTGGTGCTCAAGAATAAATCTTGAGAAGTTGTTTGGGGACCGTATGCAGTAGCAGGGATAGAACTCTGATGTAACCCTTCCCCATAACTTCCTCCTATCTTACCTGGAGAGGGAGACCCTCCCATAGCTGGGAGGGGTGCGTGGTTGATAATTTAAGGATTGCCTGAGGGTTGAAAGACAGATTCAGCAACAAAGCCCAGCAAAGGGAAGCCACAAGAGAAGGGAGATGCAGGATGTTGAGATGAGGGACAGGATAGATGCAGAGCAGCTGAAGGAGGCTGCTTAAAAGGTTAGTTTAGAAGCCATGTAAGATATGCACATGGCGGAGGGCCTTATTAATAAAGCTGCTTGTCTCCTGAAATCTACTGGCTGCTGTGTCTTTTCCTCACTGTTATCCTTAACTCTCAGACCTGCCAGGCCAAAGAAGCTGCTGGCACTGGGCAGACCAAGAAAGGCCTCACTTTCCATCCACCATCATCCACACCATCAAGGACTCTATAATTAATATTTAATTCAACAGACCTGATGCAAAGTAAGTACCTTAATCCCTTTATCTCTCTCTCTGTTCCTGTGTTTTAAATAATTATTTTCTAAAATAAAAGTTTGGGGAGTGATATCAGAGACATAATATCACACTGGAGCAGAGAAATAAGACAGCAGGTAAATCACTTGTTTTGCAGGCAGCCAACCCAGGCCTAATCCCTGATTTCCCTTATGGTCTCACAAGCACTGATAAGAGTAATTCCTGAGTGCAAAGCCAGGAGTAGCCCTTGAACATCACTGTGTCTGGACTTAAAAAAAAAAAAAAGCACAGTGGTTAAGGTGATTGCCATCATGTGGCTGGCCTATTTTCAATCTCCAACACCACTTATGGTCAGACAGACCCCCTGAGCACTGCCATGAACAAAACCTAAACTACTAAGAAATGGCCAAAAAATTATGTTTTTATGTTCTTTAAGCATCTATTATTGACATCTCTGAAATTTTAGCATTAGTTCCTATGGAATTAAAAATATTTAATTAGATGTACAGAGACTCCATGGCTTAAAGAGTTTGTCTAGCAAGTACAAGGGTGAGGATTCAAACTCCAGTGCCCCAGTTTAGGAAGTTCCCAAAGCATAAGCTCAGGCAATCTCAGGACTTAACCGTCTCTTTCTCAAGCAAGGGAAATTGTTAAGTTTTTTAAAAATAAATGTTATGTGTTAAAAATAATAGTTTAGCAGATTTGTTGTAAACATTATCTATTATATTTTTTACTTATCATGACTTTACATACATAAAGATAATTTAAATATTTATGCATTTAAATCTTCATAATTTCCCATATCCTAGCAGACTGTGTTTCACAAAAGAAATTTAACAATATTCCTCTCCCTCTAGCTCATTTAGAGTTAAAAATAAAAACATATTCTTGACATATGCAAGATGAGACTTTTTTTTACTTGAAAAGAATAATAAATACTAAAACAGAACCTCTGAAAGATGAGGTTTAAAAATAAAAGTCCATAGAATGAGATAAAATCAACAGCCATCTTCCCAGATCAGTCATTAACTAAAAGAAATCACTCAAAACCAGAAAGAAAAAAATGCCTAACTAATACTTTTCAAATCTAAGAGTCTCACCACTGTTATTTTGTGGGAGGAACTTTTGCCTTTTCAAATGGCCAAAAGCCACTTCTGGACTTTCATAATAGTAGGGAAATTATACAAACCTAGCTTTGAATTCAGAGTATATAAATACTGGATATGAGTCATAGTAGGACAACCACATACCACTATCAATCTGCTTACTCAATTAATTACCAGGAAAATACAAAGTAATCTAGAAACAGGCCAGTTCTTTATTCTATCTGAAATACCTTATTCATCTTCCCTGTTACTTCCATCTTTTATCATTACTGAACATCTAAATCAGTGTCTCCCCCAGGGAGAAGCTAGAAAGATCCTGGAGGGCAATTTTAATGGCGGATGGTGGGATGGTACTCTGTTTACTTAGTAAAAATATATTTCTAGTTCTTTTCTTAAAAGTTTTAGTTTTTATAGGCCAAATAAACTTGAGAAACTCTCCTTTAAGTCTTCCACTTTCACTTTATGAAATATGATCTCTCCTTATAAATGCCTTAATATGTATCTTAAAAATAAGGCCTTACTCCTAGGCCTGTCTTCTGGTTTTGATTTGGGGCCACATCTAGCACTTCTTAGAAATTATTTCTGGCTCTGAACTCAGAGCTTATTCCTTAGCAGTGCTTGTGGAAAGCATATGCAGTGCTGTGGAATCAAACATGTGTCAACCGTATGCAAGGCAAGTGCTCTATCCATTGTATTATGTGTCCAGCCCCTCATAGCCATATTTTATCATTTCTTCTATTCTTGACTTAACCCATTCTTCTTATGACACTGTAACCTCCTTAATACTTGATTGTAAAGTAATATTTTACAAGTTTTATAGTTCTTGAACACAACTCATGAAATGTTTTCTGAAAATGTGAACAAATTAAATTATACAAACCATTTTGTTAGCTGTTATGCTGTCTCAAATGAGAAAAAATGTAAGTTTAGGAAAATAACAAAGAATTCCTTTAGGTGAAATAAAATTTCTACAGAAATGTATGGATTTATAGTCATTATTAAGTCATTATTAAGCATAAAGGAATTTAGAGACTTATAACTAACTCATCTAGTCATATGTCTACTATAGGAATGAATTACATTTCATTGTGATTACAGAAGGCAAATTTCTAGAGTTGAGCCAATTAGCAGACATAGCTTAACATGACCCACTTTGCTTTATAGTTGAACTGAGTATCGGAATCTTTTAATCTTTCCCAGGTCTTTCTTGACTCTTGCTATTTAGTACAAGAATCATATTGTACTAAGGTTAGAAGCAACCAAGTTGCTTTTCTGTACTATATCTAAACAACATTTAATATAAGTTTTCTAGATCCTTGGTGAAAATTCTTTTTATTTTGTACATGTATAGTCATTTTACATAACATTTTATGAAGATTATTTTATGATCTTATAACTTCATTAGCTTATCTAATTATGTATTCTATAACATACTATTAATTGCCTTTTATGTGCTCTGCTCCATGAATATAATGGTACAAATAGGACTCAATTTATGTCTAATATTAATAGGAAGAGTCATACAATAAATAAGTCTAAAAATATGAGTAGTGAGAAGTTCATTGGTTCCATGAGCTTTAAAATTATATACTTTTAAATTGTTGTTACATCTGTGTTCTAGTTTATAAGTCCTTGTCTAAAAAATTTTTGCACCTCCCCCTTGTCTAATAAATTTTATGTTTGAGCTTGAATGTGTATGCCAAACCAGAAGAACTAAGAATGTGATAGAAGTTAATTGATATGGATGGTGGTCAAAACTGAGCTTGGGGAAGGCATTCAGAAAATAAGAAAGGGGAAATGAAGGTCACTAGACCCATTTCTTGCCCAAAATTTTGATGTGATAGACACTTAAGATGAGAATTTATATGTTAGCAGTTACAGAAATGTCAAATATGTTAACACTAGATATTTTGGCATGAATGGCTGAAGTCTTTGCCTTTGGAAATATTATATTGACTCTGAATATGAATTTCTCAGGAATGACCAAAATCTATCCACTTATTCTGTAATGCACAATACTCAGGACCTGACTCAACACAATGAGGGAGGAGGAATCTCAAAATCTAAAATTATAACTCTTAGAAACCTTAGACTAAGGATTGAAAATATAAAATATAAATTGCAAAGATGTATTACATAAACAGTTATAATAAACTGTGAGAGGTGATCTAAATCTCCTGTCTTGACTAAAATATTTCATATTTTCTCCAAGAATTTATTTCTAATATCTGAATTACATTTCTTCACAATTTGAACTACAATTATCCCATTAAACTATGAATTACTTTCTACGTTCCATTAACAGATTTAAAATAATCATTCAGTCCCTGCTTCTTCATTAAAGTGTCTTCTTGTTTGTCTATTTTCATATTGAGTTGTTTACTAAGTCTATAATGAAAACACGGTTTTTCATAATTTTTGTCAAAAAGATGTTTTTTATATATAGGATCATTCCCTTTGTTTGTACACAAGTTTTATAAACAGTTCCCATAAGAAGTTAAAGCATAGAAGACCTAAAATTCAGACAAATTAATCCTGGCAAGCCATTAAATAGCGTATTCTGTAGCCAAATTAACTTGATGGTTTGTTGCAAAGCTGAAACCTTATATTTACATGTATAAAACTCTCTCCAAGAATCTGAAATTCTCAATCAATAACAATTCCCCAAAAAATAAAATATATCTTAAAAATACTTTTCTAAGTATCCATAATGATGTAATCCAAAGAATGCCCTGCCACATTTAATTTTTGAATCAGGTTTTCTTAAAAGTTTCTTAAGAGATATTTATCATTAATATGGGTTTGTTTAATGTACTGGGTCACTGATAAAGTATTCTCAACAAACTGAAATGTTATTAAAACTTAAGAATATCACTAATAATAACCAACTTGGTTTTTATTTTTCATATCACCGCTAATGTAATCTGTGATTGTTCTTTCTTCATAATATAATAAATGTAGTAAAAGAAAAATAAGAGACAAAGAAGAACAATCGAGGATATGTACACTATCTACAGTGTAGGTTGTTGTTGCTTTTTTTCCTGGACTATATTCAATATTGCCCCCACTAGTATCACAGTTTCTGCTACAATGAGAAAATTCAAGCTCAAGAGAATTTAGGAAACTTTCCCTAAGGTCAAAATGAGAGGGACCAGAGCAGTGGTGCAAGTGGTAAGGCATCAACTATCCACAGTATTCTGCAGAAAGGAAAGTCCCCTGTTTGTGACATCAGGCTGGGAATATCTATGCCCACCTAGTGTTTCTCAACTGTGAGAAACTGTAAGTGTTGCCTGTGTGTGTTTTCCACTGTCCTGTCTCCTGAACCTCTTGGGAGTGGGCCAAAAAGGACCCAGAAAAATAGCTCTCCCAAAGGCTCATCCAAGGGCCGGAATACCAAGGAACTGTGTCCGACCATGAAAACCGGCTATCAGCAGTATTCTGCAGAACGAAAAGTCCCCTTTTTGTGACATCAGGCTGGGACTATCTAAACCCGCCCAGTCCTTCCCGCCTATGAGAAACTGAAGTGTTGCCTGTGCGTGTTTTCCCACTGTCCTGTCTCCTGAACCTCTTGGGAGTGGGCAGAAAGGGCCCAGAAAAATAGCTCTCCCAGAGGCTCCAGAAGAGCACGGCCGCTCCGCTTCACTTCACAGCCGCACACTCTTTCTAACCAATGAACCCCACCACGACATGCAGAAAAAAATCACACTACAAGCGTGACAATGGGGAAACCTTGCAGGCAAACACCATGCACAGAGAATGAAGATGATAGTGCGGACGACCTAAAAAATTCCAACCATCTGACTAACCTCTTGGATAAGGAGTTTAGAATAGAAATAAGGAAGATGTTTGTAGAACTCAAAGAAAGCATAGATCAATCTGAACAGACACAAAGAGAGAAATCAGAAAACTCCAAAATGAAATATCAGATCTGAAAAACATGGTAGCTGAACTGAAAAACTCAGTGGATGGCCTCACCAGCAGGGTAGCTGAACTGAAAAACTGGCCTCACCAGCAGGGTAGCTGAACTGAAAAACTCAGTGCTGCCTCACCAGCAGGGTAACAGCTGAGGAAAGAATTGGCGTACTGGAAGATGAGATGCAGAAAAACTCAACACAGCAGAAGAAATTGGAAAAGAACCTTAGAACAAACGATCAGGCAATGGAAAAAGTACTCAAGGAATGTGAACAGATGAAAATAGAAGTCTTTCATAAACTCAACAGAAACAACATAAGAATCATTGGAGTTCCAGAGGCCCCGGTAGGATATCTCCAGGAAGAATCAACTGTCAAAGATATCATCAAAGAGATATTCCCAGAGTTAAAGACTACATACAGTCAAATCCTCCATGCACAAAGAGTACCAGCTAAAAGAGACTCAAAGAAAAACACCCCAAGACACATCCTCGTTACGATGACAAATCCCACAGATAGAGATAGAATACTGAAAGAAGCAAGATCAAAATAGAAAATTACATTCAAAGGAGCATCCCTAAGACTTACAGCAAACATGGCACTAGAAACTCTCAAGGCCAGAAGACAGTGGTGGGATATTGTGACAAGACTGAATGAAATGGGTGCCTCACCAAGAATACTGCACCCAGCCTGACTCACGTTTGGGTTTGAAGGAACGATACATAGTTTCATGGATAAACAATGGCTCAGAAATTTCACAGATAAAATACCAGCCTTAAAGGAAAAACTGAAAGGTATACTATAAGACAAGAGATACCAACAAACACAGCAAACTTATCTACAAAGATGACATTAAATCCTATGACTATCATCTCCTTCAATGTCAATTGACTAAATTCACCAACTAAAAGACACAGAGTGGCAAAATGGGTCAAAAAGATAAATCCAACCTTCTCCTGCCTACAAGAAACACACCTGAATAGTCAGAACAAACACAGACTCAAAATCAAAGGCTGGAGGAAAATCATCCAATCAAACAATACCCTTAAAATAGGTGGGGTGGCCATATTAATATCTAATAACTCCAACTTTATACTCAGAAAAGTTGTAAGGGACAAAGATGGACACTATGTACTAATCAAGGGATATGTGCAACAGGAAGAAATCAGACTATTAAACATATATGCACCCAATGAGAGACCAGCAAATTATCTAATACAATTACTGACAAATCTGAAAGAACACATCAATAATAACACAATAATTGTGGGAGACTTCAACACGGCCCTGTCAACACTTGATAGGTCAATCAGACTGAAACCCAACAAAAACATACTAGCCCTGAAAAGAGTAATGGAAGAAAGAGGACTAGTAGATATATACAGGACACTCCATCCAAAAAAACCTGGATACATATTCTTCTCCAATGTACATGGTAATTCTCCAGGATAGACTACATGCTGACCCATAAAAAATATCTTCATAAAATCAAGAGGATAGAAATCTTGCAGGCTACCTTTGCTGACCACAAGGCTCTAAATTAGATGTGAACTACAAAGGGACACAGAAGAAAAACTTTAAAAATTGAAAATTAAACAGCCTGCTACTGAACAACCAGTGGGTCCAAGATGAAATCAAAAAGGAAATCAAAACTTGCCTGGAAACAAATGATAATGAAGACACAAACTGCCAGAATCTATGGGACACAGCAAAAGTGGTTCTGAGAAGAAAATTTATAGCATTGCAAGCACACATCAGGAAGGAAGAAGGGGCCTACCTGAATAGCTTAATGATGCAGCTCATAAAATTAGAAAGTGCTCAACAAAAGGACCCAAAAATAAGGAGACAGAATTAAATAGCAAAGTTGACAGCAGAAATCAATGAAGTGAAAACCCAAAAAACAATCCAAGAGATCAACGAAAGCAGAAGTTGGTTCTTTAAAAAAATAAACAAGATTGATAGACCATTGGCAAAACTCACAAAAGAGAGAGAGAAAGAGAGAGAGAGAGAGAGAAACCTGATAACTCATATTAGAAGTGAAAAAGGGGAGATCACGACAGATATTGCAGAGATCCAAAGGGTAATCAGAAACTACTTTGAGAAACTTTATGCTACTAAATATGAGGACCTAGAAGAAATGGATAAATTCTTGAACACTTATAACTTTCCACAGTTAAGTAAGGAGGATGTAGCATATCTAAACACCCCCCTCACTATTGAGGAAATTGAAACTGTAATCAAACATCTGCCCAAAAAGAAAAGTCCAGGCCCAGATGGATTTACTAATGAATTCTTTCAAACCTTTCAAGAGGGGCTACTACCAACCCTAGCCAGGCTCTTCCATGAAATTAAAAAAACGGGAACACTCCCAAACAGCTTTTATTAAGCTAAAATCACCTTGATCTAAAACCAGACAGAGATGCTGCCAAAAAAGAAAATTACAGACCAATATCCCTGATGAATGCAGATGCAAAGATCTTCAACAAAATTCTGGCAAATAGGATCCAATGCATCATCAAGAAGATCATACACTACGACCAAGTAGGTTTCATCCAAGGAATGCAGGGATGGTTTAACATCCATAAATCTATCAACATCATACACAACATCAACAACAAGAAAAATAGAAATCACATGATCATAACAATAGATGCAGAAAAAGCATTTGATAAGGTCCAACACCCATTCTTGATAATAAAAAAAAAGACTCTTAACAAGATGAGAATGAAAGGAACCTTTCTCAATCTACTTAAAGCCATCTACCATAAGACAATGGCAAATATTATCCTCAATGGAGAAAAACTAAAAGCCTTTCCTCTAAATTCTGGTACAAGACAAGGCTGACCACTCTCACCACTCCTCTTCAACATAGTACTGGAAGTACTTGCTATAGCGATTAGGCAAGAAAAAGATACCAAGGGAATCCAGATAGGAAAGGAAGAAATCAAGTTCTCACTGTTTGCAGATGATGATAGTCTACTTAGAAAACCCTAAAGACTCTACCAAAAAGCTTCTAAAACAATAGACTCATATAGCAAGGTGGCAGGCTACAAAATTGACACACAGAAATCAATGGCCTTTTTAAACACCAATGATGATAGGGAAGAGATGGACGTCAAGAAGGCAATCCCATTCACATTAGTGCCACACAAACTCAAATATTTTCGAGTCAACTGGACCAAAGATGTGAAGGACCTATACAAAGAAAACTATAAAGGCTTGCTCCAAGAAATAAGAGAGGACACACGGAAATGGAAACACATACCCTGCTTATGGCTTGGCAGGATTAACATCATTAAAATGGCAATACTCCCCAAAGCATTGTACAGATTTAATGTGATCCCTCTAAAGATACCCATGACATTCCTCAAAGAAGTGGATCAAACACTTATGAAGTTCATCTGGGACAATAAACACCCTCGAATAGCTAAAGCACTCCTAGGAAAAAGGAAAATGGAAGGCATTACTTTCCCAACTTTAAACTGTACTACAAAGCAATAGTTATCAAAACAGCATTGTATTGGAATAAAGACAGACCCTCAGATCAGTGGAATAGGCTTCAGTTCTCAGACAATGTTCCCCAGACATACAATCACCTAATCTTTGACAAAGGAGCAAGAAATCCTAAGTGGACCAGGGAAAACCTCTTCAACAAGTGGTGTTAGCAGAACTGGCTAGCCACTTGCAAAAAAGCGAACATAGACCCCCAGTTTACATCATGTACGAAGGTAAAATCCAAATGGATTAAAGACCTAGATATCAGACCTGATACCATAAGGTATATAAAACAACACGTAGGTAAAACACTCCATGACATTGAGACTAAAGGCATCTTCAAGGAGGAAACTGCACTCTCCAAACAAGTGAAATCAGAGATAAACAAATGGGAATACATTAAACTGAGAAGCTTCTGCACCTCAAAAGAAATAATGCCCAGGATACAAGAGCCACACACTGTGTGGGAGAATCTATTCACCCAATACCCATCAGATAAGGGGCTAATATCCAAAATATACAGGGTACTGACAGAACTTTACAAGAAAAAAAGCATCTAATCCCATCAAAAAATGGGGAGAAAAAATGAACAGACACTTTGATTAAAAAAAAGTAATACAAATGGCCAAAGAGCACATGAAAAAATTATCCTAATCACTGATGATCATCAGGGAGATGCAAATCAAAACAACGATGAGATACCATCTCATACCACAGAGATTAGCACACATCACAAAAATGAGAACAATCAGTGCTGGTGGGGATGTGGAGAGAAAGGAACTCTTATCCACTGCTGGTGGGAATGCCATCTAGTCCAACCTCTATGGAAAGCAATATGGAGATTCCTCCAAAAACTGGAAATTGAGCTCCCATTCGACCCAGCTATTTCAGTCCTAGGGATATACCCTAAGAACACAAGAACACAATACAAAAACCCCTTCCTCACACCTATATTTATTGCAGCACTATTCACAATAGCCAAGGTCTGGAAACAACCAAGGTGCCCTTGAACAGACGCATGGCTAAAGAAACAGTGGTACATATACACAATGGAATATTATGCAGCCGTCAGGAGAGATGAAGTCATGAAATTTTCCTATACATGGATGTACATGGAGTCTATCATGCTGAGTGAAATAAGTCAGAGGGAGAGAGACGCAAAATAGTCTCACTCATCTATGGGTTTTAAGAAAAATAAAAGTCATTTTTGCAACAATCCTCAGAGACAATGAGAGAAGGGTTGGAACTTCCAGCTCACTTCATGAAACTCACCACAAAGAGTGGTGAGTGCAGTTATAGAAATAATTACACTGAGAACTACCATAATTATGTGAATGAATGAGGGAACTGAAAAGCCTGTCTAGGTATAAGTGAGGGTGTGGTGGGATGGAGTGAGATTTGGGACATTGGTGGTGGGAATGTTGCACTGGTGAAGGGGGGTTTTCTTTACATGACTGAAACCTAATCACAATCATATTTGTAATCAAGATGTTTAAATAAAGAAAAAGAAGATATTGGAAAAAATATTCATATAGAGCTGAGTGGACTATCAGTCAAAGGTCACCTTTATACATACTGTTCTATATTTAACTTAGAGATTTTATACTTTTCTATCTAGACTATGATCATATTTTCTAGCATTATGCTCTGTATGACTTCTTTATCCAATTTACCAAAAAATATCATTTTACCAAAAATTTTGAAAATTCCTATCAGAAAATGTTATTGTAGTAAATATACCTTTTAGAGAGTGTTCACAGGCTTGCTATTTTTAACTGAAGCTATGAAAGAGTCAGAAGTATGTGGAAAACAATTTCCTTGAACTATTTGTCATTGATATCAGAGGTTTCCATAATGAATAACTGGAAAGCACTTTTCCATTATAAAGAGTCACATAAGTACTACTGAAAATAGTACAAAAATATGCCAAACTCAACAGGATGTCCCTCATTAATTATATATGCAAAATCAGCATGAAGCATAGTAAGCCATTTACAGAAACTGTAGAACACCTCACATCCTTCTATACTTCCAGAGAATTATTGTTAGGTATTTTAAAGGGAATTTATAAGCATGCACCCTTCTCCAACTTTTTAAATAACGATCCTTGGAAAACTATACCTGTAAAAGACAGTGTGAAAAGACACTTTGAGTGTCTGGATTGGTTAGCCAAAACAAAAAGTTATGACACATCATTTGATTCCAAGAGTTAAAATTTTTCAGTTTTTAATGTCTCTTATCCCACTCAGAATCTTTACCAGATCCTAAGAGACCAATACACATTTTCCAAATTCTAATAGACTATCAAGAAAAAGAATTATTCTCTTCCTTCCTCCCAATATTTTATGGACTATAAACTATAAACTATATCACTATAAACAAAGTCATAGAATAGAGAGACAAGATGAACCATTACTTTTCAACTTTTCTGCTTTTACAGATAAGAGAGCACTGAGCTCACTGCATTTGGGATTTAAGATGTAAAATTAACTTCTCTTCACATTCTATAGAAACTCAACCAGAGTTCCATTCCCAGAAGCCCACATGGTCCCCAGAGCAGACAGGAGTGATTTCTGAATATAGGGTGTAGAGCAATCCCTGAGCACCTGTGGAAACACACACAAACACACACACATGCGGGTACACACGCATACACACACACAAATTTACACAAACATATTTAGTCACTCAAGAGAATTTTTTTATTCCCCCACTCTCATTATCAATATCATCTTTCATTCATTGTTCATGTGATAATCAGAGTTTGCAGACACTTGGTTCTCGTGTCTATATAACTCAAGGACTACTCCTTAAACACTTACCAGGTATCAGACTCCATGCTAACTGCATGAAAAGAGCATAAAACAGACCATTATAATTACTCAGTATTCACGTTCACTTTCTAAATAGAACAGTAAAATTTAGGGAAGTGAAAAGTGAAAAAGTCAAATGTGAGGCCTTCACCTGCAAATTAATAAACTTCAAATTATCTATCTTATAAATCAAATTGTTCTCACTTCCCCCTACTCAAATGTTTCACACATACACATAAAAAAATACATCTAATTCTTACCATTTTCTTTCTTTTCTACATTTGCAATGCTTTTGTTGCTGGTCATTCCTCTAGAGAATTTCTCCTTTTTAATATTGTGTTCGATAAGAGTTTGTCAACGCGTTAGTCAGCCTGCATTTCTCCAATAACTGACACAAAATGGGCACCTGAAAATGTTTCTCATAAAAGAATGTATATAGGTATTTGCAGCTTTATTTAACACATACCTCTGCATTAAAATAAAAACTCCATAAAATTAAGGACCACAAACTCATTTTACTATGTATGACAATACATATTAGGTACTCAGTTATTATTTGTTGAATAACTTAATAAATGGATATATTCTTACTATATCATAAACTTAAATTAAATACCAGCTGTGCCTTACTTTGTATCCTACCCTTGGAGGTAAAACTATCTTTTTAAATCTCTATTTTTAAAAAATATTTGTCATCTAATTGTTGCTTTTGCGGAATATGAGGAGCCAGAGAGCAGGGAGGTAATAGTCACAATAGAGAGAATTCCACTTTCCTTCTTGCTTGAACCATTCATTCAACATCACTGGTAAAGTGCCCAGGCAGTGAGAATTCATAGAAGTCCACATAAACTCCTACACAATACTGGCAATGACAGCCAGATCTCCACTCAGATAAGATTTGTTGCCAATTCTCATAGAAAAATATTTGGTGAAATAGAGGGAAATAAAGTACTTCTTTAGAAAATATAAGAGGGCAGAGAAGGAAATTGACCAGGCCAGAACCTCCGTCACACCTTCTGACAGGTGAAGGGAGAGAGGAAAATTTGCTGCGGTTGGGCACGTCGGAGTGGACCTAGGCCTTCTGTCAGGTAAAGTGAGGAGAAGACTTGAGGGTGGGCCTAAACCTCAGCGACCGCACCTATCATACCTACCTAGAGCCCCACTCCAGAGAAGAGACCCAGTACCATGCCACAGGTGACAAAGGAGGGCTGAAATCTGAAGGCAGTACACTCCCAGCCAAACCACCAAATGCAAAGAAATATGGATAAACTAAGGAAGACACCAACAACCAGGGATATGGGGAGAAATCCTAGCAAGAAAATGTGAGAGAGGAGAGAAAAGATGGGATGTGGGCAGTCCCAGAATTGGAGTGTGCATCACTTGCTTTTGCAAAATTGTATTTCCAGGGATTTTTCCTATTGCCAGAGATTGATGTGTTTCTATGCAGATAAGAACTTATTGCTAGGTTGTTACCAAGGAAATGAGGCTTTGAAATGATGGTGGTCTTTTATCAGTCTTAGTAGGGCCTTAGTCACTTGCTCAGATTTTGACCATCATGAATGAGACCTAATTTACTCCATTTGAACTAGGGTCATTCAAAGTCTTATTAGCCCTCAGTTGCTATAGAATTATTTCCATAGAGAACTGAGCCTTCTTGCTTTGGGGCTGCAAAAAGAGTGGGGACAGAGAACTTAATTTTAGCTCTGAACATAGTTTTAGTACTTTCTGAAACTCATTGCCAACTACTTAACTTTATTATTTATAAGTCTACTATTTTTTACTTCCTTGCTTATTATTTTCATCATGTTCTATATCCCCCTACAAAAATATATACATCCTGTATACTTATGACTATACCTAGCTCACAGCAGATACTCAATATTATTTGTCAAGAAAATGTATGAAAACTTCTCAAAAATTTAAAGATACACTATTTTATATAAAGTTTCATTTCTATACCTAGTTTCTTCATAGGCATTAGACCAATTAAATTCTAAAAAGTTAAATGATTAAAAATAAGTCCACTTGTGCATATAATAATTGTAGTAATTAAGTTTAAAACTAAGTTGTGAATTTCGAGAGATTTTAAACACTCTGAACTTGAAGTAGATATACAAGATTATCAAAGCGTTGTATCTGGGGCTGGCGAGGTGGCGCTAGAGGTAAGGTGTCTGCCTTGCAAGTGCTAGCCAAGGAAGGACCGTGGTTCGATCTCCTGGCATCCTATATGGTCCCCCCAAGCCAGGGGCAATTTCTGAGCGCTGAGCCAGGAGTAACCCCTGAGCATCAAAAGGGTGTGGCCCGAAAAAGAAACAAAACAACAACAAAAAAAGCTTTGTATCTTCAAAGACTGAACTTAATTAAAGTTCTATTAGTTCAGTTCATTTTTCCCTTCAAAGAAAATAAAATTTGAAAAGGGCATTATAAAAAAGATATTATAAAGAGGCATTAAATCTCATGTGAGGGAATGTGCTTTGTTATGCAACAAAATGAATGAGTACCTTCAAAAAGTTCTTTTCAAAGTGTACTTCGTGTTTTACACATGATTTTTCTAGCAGCTTTAACAGATATTTGGAATTTGTAGCAAAATTAAAGAACTCAGCCATTAAAACTACTCAAGTCTATAAACTACTCAGTTATTTAAAGATACTTCAGTCTCTGGAAGGAGATAAGGAGAGTGGGCTGGATACTATACTTTTTGTGAAATTTCAGAAATGCTAATATTTTTATTAGTGCTGCTTGATAAACTAATTTTAAATATGATGAAGTTTCAAAGTGAAAACAGTTTTTGAGGAGCATTTACTAGTCTTCACTGAAGATATAAAATAGTGTCACAAAACAACCATAAAATGAAGTTTATCCTATACCAACAATACAATAGCTTAACAATAGAAATGGGCAAACATCCATTGAATGAAAGTAGTCATAGAATTTTCCAGACAAAAGATGTGACCAACTTTTAAAAAGGAATCTATCAGACATTTGTGTGGGACTATGTTTATTTCTTGCACTCATGGGGTAGCACTAATAGAAACTTCAGCACTAATGACATCTATTAAGGAATTTAGTAGACAGCCCAACTTCCACTTTTCTTTCCATGAGACTGGAGTATCTGAATAATTTTAAGCAGACTTGAGTAGATTTAGTGGCTGAGTTCTTAAATTTTGCTACAAATTCCACAGGTTTTAATAGCTACAAAACCTTCAAAAAAATAGATCATATTTTAAAAATTGTGTCCATCAAGAGAAATTTACATTTAGTTAGAACACCCAAATATGTCATAGACAAAAAATATGAATTAAGGACAATGGCATGAAATGTATAGTTGAATGTTCCCAGTGGTTAAGAAAGTCAACAGAATGTTAAATTGGCTCAGCCTATACTATCTGATATGTGTACACAAATATTTAGCTCTTTAAACATTACACAAGAAAAAAAGGGATTATTTCTGCCCCAGTGATTTTACCAGACTATCAAGATTAGTTTTTTTATTTTTTAAATAACTTTGCCTTTGTTCTTCCTGAAACAAATATATTATGATCAATTGTGTCAACTATGTGATATATTTCCTTTAAATACATTTTAAAAAATTACATAAAAATGTAATATAGAAATCTAAAAAAAAAAGATTACATTAGAAATTCACTCTAGAGCCATGAATTACTTTGGCATATGTGTTAATCAAACCTATCAATATTCAGCAAATAAAATTAATGCAATCATAATTTTATAGGAAGTTGACAAATGTATGTCTTCAATTTTATTTTCTTCAAGACTTCTGTATTGTAATAAATTAATATAATTATTTTCCATATTGGCATTGAGTTTGAGTATTAATATTTTATTTGCCTCCTTTTGACTCCATATTTCTCACTCACTGTGCTATTTTTTTATTTCACAATTCTCACTGTGCTATAGTGAGAGGAAGAATAGATTATTCATGATGATAATGATGAATAATTGTGCTTCTTTGTTCAGGCTAGACCTCCTTCTGTCTGTAAATGTGGTCAGTCTAACAGGAACCTCATCTTTTGAGTATCTCAATACCAACTTCTAGCAGTGACAATTTTTGCATTAACATTCAAGGAAGTTCTATACCAAAAATGTTATTAATATTACTTACTACTAATATTTTATTTATTATTAAGTTATTCTTAAAACTACAACAATGCTGGTGGACATGAATAAACTGCTAAGTAACTGATAGTTTAGATAAGCAAAATTATTTTAAAAAATGTAAATCAAGACACAATGAATTTTAAGACCCTTGCAGCTGACCCCCAAATTCTGACATTATTTATAATGCTTTCAGCACCAGCACAGAGACAAGAGTAGCCCCTGGGTATGACCCAAAATTCCCCAATAAGTAAATTAGTGACAATATTTTATCAGTTTATTGACAAAAATGAATTACACCATTTATACTTACATACATGAATTTAAAGAACATAGGACAAAGATATATGTATATATGTATATAAACAAATAAAATAATTTAAGTATAAAAATAACAAAAGCACTTTCACCTTTATGTCTTGCTTCATTTTAACTGATAAACTTGAAAAATATATTTAAGTTTTTTTTTTTTTGGCTCACTATTTTCTACAGACAAATTTCCAGAAATCCTGTTATTTCTTGAACTTTTACTCTAGAGGATTCCTGAAGTCTTACATGAAATAATAATCTTTCATCTTTTATCTCTTTTTAGGAAGCCAAAAAATCTGCCACCCCAACCTGTGGCAAAAGTTTATCACATGAGATGACTCTGTCGGCTGAGTGGAGGTGGTCTTTGAAATTAACATTTATATGTATAAGAAAATTTATCTCCCTAGGGATCTTTCTCCTCACTGTATCAGGAAGATCTAGTCTCTTTAACTTTTTTTTCAAAGAAATTGGTAGAAATTAAGCCAGCGTTATAGTAAAACCTTAATTTACTTTGCCTTCTCTAGTGACCTCCTACATTGGCCTTCCCCCTTTTCATCGTGTTACCCCATCCCCCATTCTTCATGTGTAACCTTACCTGCTAGTAAGACCTGCCCATTTCTGGGAGGGGTCTGTGGGGTAGAATTGCTGAGTCATATAGGAGCTTTTTTTTTTTTTAAAGTAGACTTATTTCTTTCCAAGCACAATAGTTTAAACCAAGCAATATTCACACCAACTATGGATAAACTTTTAAAGCTTAACAGTAAAAAAAAAAAAAAACAAAAAAAAAAAAAAAAACCTCAATTTAAAGAAAAGGTGAGAAGAGGGGCAGAGGGGCGGGAGTGGTGATGCAAGTGGAAGGGCATTTGACTTGCAGGCGCTAACCTAGAACAGACAGCAGTTTGATCCCCCCTTTGCATGCAAAAGAATGGTGGTTCAAATCGCAACATCCAAATGGTCCCCTGAGCCTGCCAGGAGCCATTTCTGAGCATAGAACCAGGAGTAACCCCTGAATGCTGCCGGGTGTGACCCAAAAACCCAAAAAAAGGAGGAAGAAGAAGAAGGAGGAGGAGGAGAAGGAGGAGGAGGAGGAGGAAGAAGAAGAAGAAGAAGAAGAAGAAGAAGAAGAAGGAGGAGGAGGAGGAGGAGGAGGAGGAGGAGGAGGAGGAGGAGGAGGAGGAAGAAGAAGAAGAAGAAGAAGAAGAAGAAGAAGAAGAAGAAGAAGAAGAAGAAGAAGAAGAAGAAGAAGAAGAGGAAGAAGAAGAAGAAGAAGAAGAAGAAAGCTCTGAGCACTGGTAAAAATTACCCCCACCCCCCCCACCCACATTTTTGGTATAAAAAGTTAGCTATTAAATGAGTGGGAAAAATATTTGCACTCAATATATCAGATAAGGAGTTGATATCTAGGATATACACAGTACTCATAAAGGTTAACCTTCCAAAATATAAAATCCCCATCAAGAAACAGGGAGAGGAAATCAAGACACCTCACTGAGAAGAATAAATGACCAACAGACACATGAAAAATGCTTATTATCATTTATCATTAGGAAAATTCAAACCAAGACATTAATAAGATATCATCTTATACCAGTGAGGATGCCACATATCAGGGATTGGTGAGAAAGTAACTCTCATCCACTGTTGGTAGGGATACTATTTGATCCAACCATTATGGAAAAACAGTATAGAGTGTTCTCAATAAACTCAAGATTGAGCTGCCATTTGACCCAGAAATTCCATTATATATCTCTAGGAGAGAAAATCATTCATCCAAATTGACATGTGTAAACTGATTTTCATTGGACTACTCAGTACAATAGCTAGGAGTTGTAATCAACCTAGATATCCAACAACAGATAAGTGGATCATGAAGATGTGAAACATATCTACAACAGAATATTACATAGCTGTAAGGAAGAATGCAATTACACAATGACTGCAACATGGATGAAACTGGAAGACTGTTAATGAAATAAGCCAGAAGAAGGATAAATACAGGATTATATCATTTACATATGGTATTTAGAATAACTGCATGAATGAATGCAATGGTATAAATGGGGGTTGACTAAATAGAAAATCTTTGGCCCCTGATTATAGAGGAAAGAAGAAAAAAACTGAGTAGAGGAGGAGAAAAACAGACATGAAATAACAAGGGGAAGGGAGCAAGGGTACTCAGGTGTGTTAGAAGTATTACGAAAAGAACAGATGGAGCCAGAGCAGTGGCGTTAGTGGTAAGTCACTGCCTTGCACAGCATTAGCCTGGGACGGACCACGGTTAGATCCCCTGGCGTCCTATATAGTCCCCCAAGACAGGAGTGATTTCTGAGATCATAGCCAGGAGTAACCCCTGGGCATCATCGGGTGTGCCTCCCCCCCCCCAAAAAAAAGAAATAACAAAACTATATGTGCAAGCCACAATGTCATTAATAAATTCATGAGACCCAAACTTAAACAAACTTAAAAATAGGCCTGTGATGATGACAGGCTGAGGTGAGGGTGATGGCAAGGGATGGATCCTGAAACACTGTAGAGGAAGATAGACACTGGTGGTGGGATTGAGCTGAAACATTGTACGTTTTAAATTCAATTATGAATAACCTTATAAATCAAAATTTTTTAGCTTAAAAATTATTACATTTGACACTGATCTTTACTGATCTAAAAAAGTGATTTATGTTATAAACTAGACATTCAAATTCTAATAGAAAATTAAATTGTAATATACTAACATGTCAACCAATATATAAATATTAATATTGTCCTACAGCAATATTTATGTAAGCTAAATTTGGATTATGCCTTTGAGAACATAATGCAGAAACATAAAACAAACAATAATTAGCTAACATGATTTTGTTGCTATTATGTTTTATTTTGGACCCATAAAATGGGAAATAAAATATAGACTTTAGAAGTCATATCAAACCTTAAGTTCAAGGGCTTGGAACAATTAGCTTTCATCTAAAGATTTACTTTAGTCCTTAAGGGGTAAAGGTAAAGTTACCTTGTGATGTCTGCGCTATCAAACCCAGACTGTAACAGAATATGGCAATGAAAGAATGTAGGGCCAAAGCCCTGATTAATACATAGAGAAACTGTATTTATCTAGCCTGCTTTCCCACACTCTACTATGCCAGACACTCAAGAAAAATCTCTTCTGTTTTACTTCTAGTAAATCTCACTTGCCTACTAAGTTTTTGTGAGAATTAAAAGGTGCAGGAAGATTCAGGCTAACTTGTTTGGCTACTAATAATAAGTACTAATTACATTTTAATTACTACTACTGTCACAGTTAGTACCGTTTCCATTCTCAAACCACTGTTGTTTTAAAGTTGTGTCATCTATCAAAGATAAGAAAGACTTTTTAATTAACAAAGTAAGTCAGGACAAAAGAGAAAGCTCAAGCAGTCCAACACATAACTAGCATGTACTAGGCTCAGTCCTATTAGCCCACCAAAAGCACTTCCTGGATGGACCACAAAACACCCACACCACCTACTTTAGCACTGAATTTTCAGGTATGCATGATTTGCAGTAGGATCTCAGCCCAGTACTGAAGAGAGATGGTACCTATTTTAAAGAAAAAGTAAAATCAAAATAAGTAACTGATTCTAGGAACTACAGAAATTAAAATGTTGAATTAATTTAATACTTTTAACTTTGCCTGCTTTGGGAAAAGCCACTTACCATTCTCAGATTTGCTAATATAACTTGCAGTAATATGTATATTTCTATATATTTTTATCTTCTTATACAAGTACTTTTTATATAGAAATTACTTGATATTATTTCTATTTCTTCTGGAAGAAATTAAAAAGAAAAGATATAAAATAATGGAACAGTAGAGATTTGGACCCCTAATAAAAAGTTTAGAACAAGAACTTTAGAGATAGTTTAGAACTTATAGCTCAAATTCAATCTTTTCCTTAGTAGCAGTGCATTTAGGGAGGTTTTAATAATACCTTTGGTTCTAATCCTTCATATGAAAAGCAAAGATAAATAGAATTGCTTTGCAAAGTTTATACCAAATTCTAGTAAAGGAGCTTAACATATAATAGGTGCTTAATATAGTTTAGCACCTGCTGTTGACAATAAATGGTGTGCTTATTTTCTTTACCATTGAGTCTGAGCTTCTGTATACGCAGAGACACACATATTTCCTTACAAACATAAATGTGTTCAATATAATTTACACACTAAGACAGTTTTAAAGTTGTATAAATAAGGCTTGTGTAATGTCTATTATTAAGCAGTAAAAACATGATTTGTGACAATATTTGTTTTAGTTTGAGCATATTAAGGAAATAAGACAAGAGATTAGAAACATTGTCCAGCAAAATTAAGAATCTTCAGCATTTACTTAAGGGGGGAGCAGGCTTCCAAACATCAAATTGCGAAAAATAAGCTATTTATACAAAATACTAGTGAGACAAAAAAATAACAAATTTGAACTGATTCTCTGTACAAATAATATATGGACAGAAAAACAAAAATTTTATCAAAGGACCTATTTCTAGGATATTTTGTTGGTTTCTTTTTTGAAAGAAAAATGATCCACATAAATAATGTACCATATATTAATTTAGTTTATTTACTTTGTTGTTTGTGTTGAAAAAATTTTGTACTTTGAGTTTTATATTTACAGTCACCTATAACAAGTTCTGTAAATATTGGACTAATTTCCTAAACCACATTAAAAAAATATTTAACTGACTAAAGACCCCACATTTCATACATCACACATGGCTCTAACTAGACTCTTGAAATGTCAGACCATGAGAGCTTATATGTTAGGTAATCTAGACAAGGCAATGATCAACGTGATTAATTTTATAAGTGATGAACAAGTTTCCTTCATTTAGTTTTATGGCTCAGATAGGCTATAACTATGACAAACTGCTCCGTCAGGTAAGAAAAATGTTTCTTATGATATCATAATTTTATAAACATTTAAATTATATGTCTGTTGAGCGACGTTTCACATACTTATTTAAGTCATCCCACCTTTATCTGGATCACTAAAAATGTGACATGCTAGAAGAAGGTGATGTCCTTATGTGAAGCCAAATTAACCCCAGTAATGAAGCATAGGGAATGGTGGTAACATCTGAACAGTGGAGCACTTTAGGAATCATTTATTACTTTGTTTGTTCACAGTGTCCCACATGTAAAGGTAATCTACACACTGTGAACAGGAAAGATTTAGGTTATAAACATGAGTTCAGCACTATTTTAAAATTTGGAGAAAAGTTTAGAAGTTGAAACAGTAAAACAGCCAAGAGTAGGTCTGTTCGTTGCCCAAGATAACACTCATTATGAACTGAATTGTGTCTCCAGAAAGTCATCTGTTGAAGTCTTAATTTCACAGTGCCATCATTTAGAGATGAGTTCTTTCAGAAGGCAATAAGGCTTAAATATGGTTATAGTGGTTGGGTGTTTATAATAGAACTAGTGTTCTTGGAAGAAGAGATACCAGGGAGTATGTTTTGTCTTCTGTCTGCCATGACACAGCAAGACAACAGTCATCTGTAAGCCATAAAAAGGGTTCTCCTAAGACTCATCCATGCTGTCTTTTCTGACTTCAAACTTCCTACCTTAGTGGGAAAATAAGTTTATGCTGCTAAAGTTTCCCATTTTATTCCATTTTATTGTGGCATCCTAAGATAACAGCATCGTTTTTTACCAAAAGATTATGTGAAACACCCAGTTTTTGGTTCCTCCTTCAAAAACATGGGCTATCCTCACCAAATATATAAGCTATGTTTGACATAGTTTCTCAACCAGCTCCTTCTCCCCCACCAACCAAAATGCTGATATATATTCTCTCTGACTTTTTACTCCTTCCTACCTGAAAACTTCCTTACTATCACAAATGCCCCAATTCTTGTGAAATACAATTATTTACAATGCTGTTAATAACAGTAATGTGTATGCATTACTCCAATACCACAACCACCAGAATGTCCACTTTACATCACCATGTCCCAGATAACTCTCCTGTACCCTTTGCCAATTCTGAAATTTTTCTTTTCTATTTTATTTGACCTTTTTTTTTCTATTGCTCTTTCTTTAGATCCCATTTATGAGAAAGATAGTTCCACAACTGTTCCAATCCTTCTGATATTGCTTCTCTCGGCATCGTATGATGACTTCAAATCTTCCCTTCTTGAAACTTCTACTTTCTACTTTTCAAAATGATAATAACTTATCTGGTAACTGTGTGCCCCTCAAAGGAAACTGTGAAGATTTTTAAAAGCCTTCTGTTTTTTCATAACTATAAATCACCATAATTATTTCCTCTAAGAGGATAAATTTCTTAGTCGTAGCTTTTTAGGTATTAATGACAGCTTATCTGGGAAGACATCATTAGGCAATTATACAGATATCCACTAATTGTAATTCATCTGTGCACAGAACCAACCTTAGTTAATGCTTGTCTCCATTGAGTATAATTGACAAGAAATATCCTTTTATGTGTACATGAAGCTGAATAGACTTATTTTTTCAATATACATTTCCCTGTGTCTGTACATATATTATAAAACAAAATAATAGCATATTTTTAGTGCTACCCGAAAGAGAACTTTTGGAAATTCTTTCAAGCCTCATAGTCACAAAGACATTATTGCAAAGCTATAATCATACACCTCAACAGAAAATAAGTAGCTAAACTGAGGATAGACAAAGGTAATTGCAGCTTAAGAATGTGTCGTTCTGGTTCAGAGTAAACACTCAAATACATATGAAATAAAAAATTAATACTCTCAAACCCTACTGGAATCTAACAAAAATATCAGAATACAGTTGTGGAAGGATGGAGTAATGAGAAAGTATAGGTAACAAGAGTGGAGAGATCTACTTCGGGTAATATAAAGAATGGGCTATAGGGGCAGGATTACCCTAAAGGTACAAGATTATCTGTACTGGTAATGGAAATTATAATTTAGGCTATGTAGTTTCAGCAGATGACTGCATGGAAATAGGGCATCAGAGCAGAAAACCATATGAAATTTGACCACCCATGATAAATTTAGATAAGAATGTTGAAGTTTGAAACCTCACCAAGTGCTCTCTTTGTCAATATTTGCTCAACCAAGACACTACTTTTAAAAGCCACAGAGCACTGTAGTCAAGTCACTCATAATAACTGAGAAAAGTTCCAAACCAAAATCTAGTCTAAAATTACTTCTACCTTGTTAGTGGCTTTGGGAGGATGATAGCAAATTACTAGTGAGAGTTGGACCAAGCTAGAGATTATGGAGATTGACATCCATATTACCCTTATTTTGCTGAAAATGAAGCTTAGACATGAACTTAATGGACTTATATAAAACCACACAAATATAAAAAAAATTATAAAGAAAGACCACAATCTAAAACTATAGCTTTCAAATCCCAACTTTGTACAGTATACTAGAACCTGCCACTTACTTGTGGCTAAACTGGGAATATTTAGACAATGATTATTCTTGCTTATGGCTATTATTCTAAATATTCTTCACATCTATAGTGTAATTCATGGAGTAGTAGAAGAACCATACAACTGTTGTTTTTAAAACTTCAGCCCCTCAACCCCAAGACAGACCTGAATTTTATATAAAAATTCCAAGGTATTCTCTTTATTTGTTAAAATCACTGCCCTATCTATGGTGACTCTGCTTTATATACAAAATTCCTTATCTTCTTAATGAATACCACAAGCATACAAATAAAGAAGATTTCTGAGAAAGGAAAGTTTAAGGCACAAAAAGCACTTCCTGCTAAAAAGAGTTGTATTTGACCTAGTTTTTGAGAAAACAAATGATGGGCAAAAATAAAAGAAAGGAACAGGAGAATTGAAAATACACAAAATAAGAAAGTTCAGAATATGAAGGAAAATGTTAAGTGATTTGAATGGTTGTTGCACAGGAAGTGTGTAAAACAATTAAAATACATGCTTGAAAGAAAGATTAGGGACTGGTTAAAGAGATTATTAGGAACTAGAATTGAGAATTTATTCTTTAGGCAATAATCTTAGTTAAATGGCTTTTTACATTAGCTTGCAGAAATGGAGATGGAAGACCAGAGGAAACTAGAAGTGGTAAATGAACAGTAAAAGAGACAAACATAAAAAAGAAGTAGAATAAGAGACTGTAAATATAAAAGATGTGGCATTGCAACCTTTAAGTTAATATAGATAATGAGATGGAGTTTATTTTATTATAAGGCGTATTTAGCACCTGCTTATTAATGCTACTGTACTATATTATAAGCAAAAATTTACAAAACATCTAATATTAAAAGGTAAACATTTAAGTCTTGATATTTCCTCCAATGTGCATTCATTATAAAGGCCCCTAAATTACACTATTCCAAGCTGAACAAGTTATATCACTCAAGTTATATGAAGCCTCAAAGTCAAGGTTTAAAAATATATTCTAAACTTGTTGATTGTTACATTTGGTAGTTTTTCCCTTCATATATTTTTCCATCAAGATATTATTTGACTCGGCCATGCCAGAGGCCTGCTTGGCCAGGCCTGGGGGGGGGGGGTGCGGGACTTGGGTAACCCCAGCACCCCTCTGCCGCCTTGTTCCAGATCTCCAGGGCTTCCCCGGGCCACACGCCTGGGCAAGCCGGTGAGTTGGGTCCCTTGGTGGAGCTTGAAGGTACCCTAGGCCTTCCCCCACTATCCATGCGGCTCCTTAGGGAGGGTCTGTGTGGGGCTCTGAACTTCTGGTCTCCCAGCTTCTTGAAGGATCTCTCCTTCCTGGGAGCCGGGAGTCTAGCAGGAGGAGGTTTGGCTGGCACTGGTAATCTCTGTCCAGTCATTAATAGTACTCACTATCATTGAATTATGTTTTTATGTATGCAGAATGTCCATTTTGTACTCTGCACTTTTGCATACCCCTTCATAAGTTCATATTTCTCTTTAACTTCTTTATCTCCTATCATCATTACTCCTTTTTTACCCTTTCTAACTTAAGTACTGTTGAGTTCTAATTCACAGACCAAAGTGGTACCCTAGAGTTAACACCCACCCAACTATTTTAAAAGGCATAAAAATGACGCATATCTTTTCAACATTTTATGGGTGTTTTCTTTGACGGCTATAACTTTTGCTAAATACTTTCTTATACAGTGATGATCCCCCCCCATGTTTTTTATCTTCTCTTTGTGAACTGCTCAATATGGAATTTGGTGTGAAAGAATCCCTCAGTTTAATACTTATGTTTGAACCAAATCATGGGTCTTGTTGGAAATGTTCTTATGCCCCCATATATCTGATAGCACCACGTGGCTTTATTACTTGTTTGCGTAGGCACACTAACATGGGAAAATACTATACATACCAATAAGTTCTTATCTAATAGAAATGGGAACACACAAATATTGTAGTGCAATGAGACCTTACACCCTGAACATTGACATAAAGACCTGGCACAGGCCTCAGAAGAATGGGCATTCTCCATTTACCCCTTGATCTACAGAAGACATTTACAAAACATCCAAGGTTGTATATAACATCACCCGGAGGCATTCCTGTACCAGGGACGACCCTACAGCTGCTCTGACATCGATCTACTCAAAAGAGACATCCCTTAACACTGAGAAGACAACAAGAACAATGACCTGCTTACTGGACAGGGCTTGCTGTATTGCCCCTTTATGGTGAGGTTTGCCTATAACATCACCTGGAAGCAATCCTCTACCACGGAAGACCCTACCACTGCTCAGACATCGTCCTGCTCAAAAGAGACTTCCCTTAACACTGAGAAGACTTAACAACAACAACCTGCTTACAGGACAGGGCTTCCTGCATTCCCCTTTCATGGTGAGGTGAAACGAGAAGGCACTCCACATCATGACTTCAATGTAGGACATGCAGATTCCAGAATCTTTAATACAGAAACATGAGACCGACAACAGAGACTGTGTGATAAGTGTGTTGGCGCTACGGACAATGTCTTGGAGCGAACGATAACTTTCCTGAGGCCTAGAGCTGGTCTTATGCCAGGAAACTTCAGGGGTAGGATCTCTTTGTATTTAGGCCAAGGCTATTCCTTTCCATGCCTCTCATATTTTGGTGGGCCTATGCAAACAACAATTGCCACTCTAACACCGTTTTTACTGTGCTCCTTTGACTCTAATCCTTAAAACACACCCACTTAAAATTTGAGGTTAACTTAAGCTAATATGCATGTACATGGAAATGTAAAAAATACTATGCCTCTAATGTTTAAGGAGTTACGTAAGTTTGATGGCTTTAGATTGCCTTGTGTGCTGTTAAGAAATATTATAATGTGCTACAATCTGGGGACTTGAGGGACAAAGTAATTGCACATGGATTCTGTTTTATTTATCTTAACTTTCTTTGGTGAAAGTTCAAAGTTAAGATATCAGCAAGGGGACTTCTTCTGATAATTATGTTATGGGTGATTGTCCTTCCACTGTAACTTTACCCTATCCTCTTTCTTTGCATCTTTTGTTCTCATAATTCATAATAAAAAATAAAAAAAGAGAGAAAAAAAAAGATATTATTTGACTCAAAAGAAACATAGAAATGTACACTTATAATAAAACAATTCACAATTTACATGATTGGCTATTGCAGGTTACAGAAGTTCTTGAGGATGTTAATGTCCCTAGATGAGTTGCTAAAATTTACTTTTCTGATCTTACAGCATTAAAAGGTACTCAACTCATTATGCCTCCATTAAAGGGGCCCATCCAGTAGTACAATGGCTAGGAGGGTGCTTTCTTGCACAATGCCCACCTGTTTTTCATCACCAGAACCCTACATGGTTCTCTAAACCCTTCCAGGAATGATCTTTGAACAGAGTCAGTACTGAGCACCACTAGATATGGCCCAACAAGCAAACAAATAAGCAAAAAAAAATAAAAACCACTAAAATATAGATGTCTTTTAGGCCCAACTTAAATATGTGCCAACACTTTGGGATTATAGAAGTTTGATAACACTCAGATGCTATATTTTGTTTTTTATTCCTTGAAAGTATCCCAATGATTCCCCTTCGCACACATACTCTGACATACACACAAAATCTTATCTTTATCTCAATTTGTATCTCTACTTGAAAAAGATGCTGATGATGTCAGATTCCAGGCCAGTTCGAGACCTTAATCAGGTAACTTCCAGTGAGGCAGAAAGCAGCTATAAGGAGTTTAAGGAATCAAATCTCTGGAAGCAACTGCAGTGAAACAATTCTTTATTACCAAGAGAGGCATATTTAAACAGTTATACTTCAACAGGATTTAACTGTGCACAGGAAGATTGGCCAAAGGAAAGGGAAGACCTTTACTGGTCAGTGTAGATGCAGTGTATCATGTCTACAGACATGATCTATGTGACTAAGGGGAATGTAACCTGTATGAATAGGGGGACATACCCTACATGAATGCACAAAAGCACAGGAAAGCACAGGAGGTGAGCTCCATTGTGACATGCCAGATTTTTGCTCTAACAGATGCTCATCTCCCTTTTCCGCAGCTAGGGAGGAGGTCTACAGAATGACTTGTTTCAAGGGCTCCATTTAGCGGGAGAGCCTGCCTTGCCAGAGTAACAATCTCAATGAAGTCTAAACCTGTCTCTGAAGGACCCTGGCTATATCTCTCTTTATAGATAAAAATACATATATTTTTATCAAATAAAAGCTCATTAATATCAATAATCAGTATTACTTGTTAATCACCTCTAGAGCAAATTTTCTTAGCAAGATAAAAATGGTGTTCTGGGTCAGATCATTCTTTGAAGAACAGTATGAAAGGATTGTTATGTGCATTGTAGAAACATCTGAGGCCTCTACACCTTAGAAGTCACTAATCTCCCATCATCAGCTTATTTTGCACACTCCAAAAATACCCTACCAGGGGTCCTCAAACTTTTTAAACAGGGGGCCAGTTCACTGTCCCTCAGACCATTGGAGGGTCTGACTATAGTAAAAACAAAACTTATGAACAAATTCTTATGCACACTGCATATATCTTATTTTGCAATGAAGAAACAAAACAGATACAAATACAATATGTGGCCCACGGGCCATAGTTTGAGGACCACTGCCCCTACAAATGCCTTCAGAGACAAAAAAAACATTAGTGGCAGGAAAAAGTTACATTGGTAAAGGGTGATGTATATTTGATGATTGAAGCCCAACTACTGATATTTTTGAAACCACAGTGCTTAAATAAAGAAGTTATTATAAAAAGTTGCCTGCCTGATCAATAACCACTATTCTGTAACACAACATTTGAGGCATATAAGTCACACAGAGAACTGTTATGAATTCAAGGAAGATATAGATGTTGTTTAAAATATCTGTCAAACTGGAGATGCATTTTTTAGTACTTTTAATGTAAATATATTGATTTAGCATTATCTTACAACAAAGATATGCATGTCTTTGTGTACATTACTGGGATCAGCTTAATTTAAACTCAGACCTCCTAAATTAACTCTCTAGATTATCATTTGTAATGAGTTTTTCTAATAATTCTGATAGTTTTTTTCTGTTTAATAACTAATAGATCATTGGATATTTCAAGTTACTCTACTTTTACATCAAAAAGCAATATTTGAGTTCCATGCCCTCAGATTATAGGACACTTAACTATATAATCTTTAAAATAAATTTAACGTATGGGATAAACAAAAATATCTCTTAAACAAGAACTTTTGAGTGATAAATGAAAACAAGGAATCTGGCAGAGAATTACACTTACCAAAGGACTGAAGAACTTAAAATAAGCAAAAGAGAGTCAATATGCTTTTTCATCAGATTTGATTCACATAGCCTCAAACCTAAGAAATTTCATCCAAGACTTTTAATGCAGTTTAACAGAAGCCAAACCACACAATTGAAACATTGAACTTCAGAAGTAAAGTGAAACCCAAAGAATTTTTGCCAGTTGAGACCAGAGCCACACTTAACAAAGGCAGCTAAATTAATAAGAAAGCTAGCATGGAAAAGGGTTTTCAATATTTTTGCATTTGCCAGCATTATTTACTGAACTTGTCAGACTTTCAGTCACAATTCAAACCCTTGAAAACTAACAACCTTCTAAAATTCTAAAATACTACTCAAATACTCTTTGTCCATTATTTGTAACCACTGATGAGATACTATGGCAAGTATTTCACAGTTATTTTAATGGTTACAGACTTTATAATTGGATGATTTTTCTCTAAAAATATTAGTTGCCCTATTATAACGTGTTTCTTATTATATGTGTGCTGTTCAAATCATGCATAACCCATAAAAATCTCAAAAAGCCTCACAAATAAAATAACAAGAATTGAAAAAACATAATGGAGCTCCATTCTCCTAAAGCTGTTTATAGAAGGCATCTGCAAAAGCTTCCTTCTCATTTATCTTCCTCTGGGTCAAGGTCTATATGATTATCCTGTTAGACATTCTTCTTATTAGGTATGAAAGACCACAGAGACATACTCAGAAAAAAAAGATACACAAGAAAGAATGTAAATTAACTTTTAAATACATGGGTTTGGCAGATAAATAAGTGATGAGGGTGACCTGTGCTTGTAAGGCCATTATCCTACTCAGGGTGAGACATGAAGGCATAGCAATCTCGAGTTCCAGTAGGGAGAGATTTTATTTAAGGGATTTAAGTAATCCTTTTAACACAAGGCCTTCCACATAGATTTTCTTTTTGTTGATTCATTTGAAAAACATTTCTCCAATACTTGCTATGTGTAAAACACATTTCTTAGCTTTAATGAGCCTATGAAAAGAGGAAATAATAGATTCTTATAATTACCCAGTAGGAATAATAATAAGCACAATAAAAATGCTAGATTGCTGTGAGAAATTAAATTGACTTTTGTGTTGGGAATAAAAGGAGCTTCTACAGGGAAAGTTAGCTTTTTTTAATGTTTTAGCAATAATATACAATATTTTATTCCACATTTCTACTTAAATATAAGTATTTACTTCACAATGTCGTATAGTGAAAAGGAAGAAATTCTTTTATTTATTTGTCAGGGAGAGGAGTTGAACTATACTCAGGATGTTCAGGACTTATTTCTGGAACTTCACTCAGGAATCACTCCTACTAGCACTCGGGTATCATATGAGACATTGGAGATCAAAGCTGGGTCCACTGCATGCAAGGCAAATAAGTATCCTGCCAGCCAGCATCCAGCCCCGGGTAAACAGGCCTGAAGGAAAGGCACCATGAATTTTAAGAAAACAAGCAGACCATATAGAGAAAAGCATGAGTTCCATGCCCTTAGATTATAGGACACCTAACTTTTATCTTAATCTTTCTTTGCTCACCCTTTTTAAAAATTTTCTTCCCACCCTCCCTTCTTTTGTTATTGTAATTGATGTTATCATGACTGGAAGTTACACACACACATATCTAGGTATGGAGCTCACACACATTTAGCTATGGTGCTTACCATGTGTCCTGTATCATGGCAGAGTATTCACAAAGTTGAGAGATGTTCATCAAGGTGAGAAATCTACTAGTTGTGAGGCTCAAACACGTGCTCACCAGAGACTGATCTGTTCATGGCACTCACAAATCTCTTTTTGGTTGTAGTATTCATCAATTGTGTATACTTTGTAATGTTTAAATACACACACATAAGGCTATGTCAATCAGAAATCACTTATAGTAGAGCACATTACATATAGCTATATAGAAAGCTGTCAGATTCAAATAAGACTGCTTTAGGATAGAAATCAGGGAATGTTGGCAGAAGGAATTTGTACTCATAGTCATTTGTTTGCAAGGCTGGTACCTTCAGCCTCTGAGCTATTTTTTCTGGGACCTTCTGGGTATACACTCTATTATAGACAAAGATCATTCTATGATTTTTTTTTGGAAAAATTAGCATTAAGAGATGTCATTTCGGGGGCCGGAGAGATAGCATGGAGGTAAAGCGTTTGCCTTTCATGCAGGAGATCATCAGTTCGAATCCCGGCGCCCCATATGGTTCCCCCGTGCCTGCCAGGAGCAATTTCTGAGCCTGGAGCCAGGAATAACCCCTGAGCACTGCCAGGTGTGACCCAAAAACCAAAAAACAAAACAAAACAAAAAAAAAAAAACAAAAAAAAAAACAAACAAAAAAAAAGAGATGTCATTTCATTCATGAGAAACAGCAATTAAATGGAGAGTTAAACTTAATGGAATTCAGAGGGTGTTTTTTATTTCAACAAAATCAACTAGGGCATCAGAAGAATTTTTATAATGATACATAAAATGCAAAAATAGCTAGCTTTTCTTCTTTTTTTATTGTAAGAATTTATTTAAAAGACAAAATTAATTAACATAATGAGGTAAACTAACATAACATAATATAGTGACATAACATAACATATAATATAATTGATATAATAATAATACATGTAAGTCAAAAAAATTTCTAATTAAAAACATTTTTTTCATCCTATGATTTTTATTCTATTTATTCTTTTCTTGGAGGGGGCACACACATGACGCTCAGGGATTACTCCCATCTATGCACTCAGAAATCGCTTCTGGCTTGAGGATCCTGGCTTGGGGATGCCAAGGGGATATGGGGTGCCAGGGATCGAATCCAGGTCCGTCCTGGGTCAGCCACATGCTATCGCTCTGGCTCCTATTATATCTATCCTTAGTAGATTTCAACATGCTGCATTATCAGGATTATTTATCTGTTTTGTTCAATTCTTGAATTAGAGCTACTCGTACTGTGTCCAGTGACAATAGATCATAATATGAATTTAACCATTTCGAATATTATCTTGTTTAAAAAATAATCATTGCTTATTGATCACTCTAAGTGACTCAAATACTACTTCAAATATCTTTTTAATAAATGTGTAAAAGAAAATTAATGAATAATCCTCTCACTGATTATAATATTTATGTGTTTGTCAAAATCTTATTCTTCACATGTCAAAGAGCCTGTGTTTTAAGACATAATCTTTATCACATTCTAAAATTGTGATATGATTTAACCAAAGAAAATATTAAACTAAATATATTAAATAGTGAATCCAACATTAAGTTACTTAGTTCTCAGTTTTAACTCTTGTTAGCAACCAATTATAGCTCCAATTTTGGAGATTTTAATAAGCTTAACCATAAATACATGCTCTCCTAGTCAACCAACCAAGTGTATCTTCATGTACTTCCAAAGCATAAGTTGTCCAAAGAAAAATAATGAGTGTGTTATTAATAATAGGAATCTTAACTCTATTATAAAATCCAAATCTAAAGATTGCGATTTTGAACACAAAGCAACAAAACCATGAGAACATGTTCTTCTAGAACCTGATCTTCAGCAAATAATGACGTAAAATAGCCTTGTTATCTTTTTGCTTTTGTGTTACTTGTTATTTAAGAAAAAAGACCAAAAAATGGAGACAGAAAAATTATTTTCCTTTTCTGGAAATGAATCATTTTGATAACTTTAGTGTAAGTATCCAAATGGATATATCATTGGTGAAAAAACTTTAAAATAATAAGTCTCAATGTTTTTAAGGGTAATTTCTGGATAGGAAAATTATATGCACTCTAGGATTTATAGTCAGCCCTAGTTTTGAGTCCCAGTTTAACCAATAATTTAATTGCTAATTACATTCATCTATAAGATCATGAGTTAGTTTACATAAAACCAGATATGTTTCAAAAATTTCTTAGATGCAAGGATTATTTTTCCAGTACTAGTTCCAGCAATTAATGTGATCCAGAGGAGTCCCTACAAAAATAAATCCTCCCTAAAATAACTGTTATGGTCTCTTATTGCATATCTAAACACATATGATACATACCCATAATATATATTTATGTTCCTTATAGAAGATTTATATAATCTTTTCTTCCAATCACCTTCTGAAAGCCTTGTAAGAAAGAATTGTATCTGGTAACATGGCTAATATAATAATGATAATAACAGCAATCTGTTAGGTTCCATTGTGGAGTAGGAAAAGCTGTTATAAGAACTATCATGCTTATTTCCTCATTAGATTTTCTCAACAAACCTGGTGATATGCACTTTTATTCTTACAACTGTTTATTTTATAGATGGACAAGTTAAAATTCAGAGAATTTAGGTCATTTGTTAAATGTTTTCTCAAACACATCTTGTAAAGATACAAATTCAAAATCTCTTACTATCAGATACGTTTTGTCAGTTATGTTTGTTCAAAGTTTGCTCAAGTGTGTTATTGTTCTAAAGCATAAAATGACCTGATTCCTGCAAGCCCTGCTAGGAGTGAACCAAGAGCACAGAGTAAGAAAGACTTGAGCACCACTGGGTCTAGGCAAAAAAAAATTTTTTTTTATTTGCAATAAAATTTCAACTATACAATTTATTCTATTCCAATCCCCCCATCAACTGTTGGGTATCTTTATTATAAAAAAAGTTTAATATTGTCAAATGTTTTTATAATTCCTTATTTTGTGTCTATATTACACTCAAGAGTGAGAATATCCCTAACGTATCTTTTTCCTTCTGCCTTTATTCATTTGTAAGGATGTCTTTTTAATTAGTATTTTATTAATTTCTGCTCTAATTTTTGTATTTCCTTCCATATAGTAACTTTTGTTTTTTGCTTAGTTGGTTTTTTTAAAAAAAAAAATAGGCACAAACATACATATGTTTCATTTGTGACTCTTCCTGTTTCCTGACAGGTATAAATTGCTATAAACTTCCCATTAGTATTGATTTTGCTGTTTCCTATAAGTTATGGTAAATTCTGCCCTCATTTTCCTTCCAAAAATTTTTTTATTTTATATTTTATTTCCCTGTTAACCTAACAATTCTAAGGGCTCAGTTTTATATATTCTCCACAGAGAGTAGTTTTCCTCCTCTTTAACTTGATATCTAGATTCATGCCATAGTAATATGAAAAGATTCTTGGTAAGTTTTTAAATCTTAGATATTTACTAAGATTTACTTTGTGTCTCAACACATATTCTATTTTGAAATTGTTTTCATCGAAAAATTTGTATTCTGATGGCTGAAAGTGAAAAATACACTAGAAAAGTCTATTAAATCTATGTCATACTATTTGTCATTTAAGCAATTAGTTTCATTGGTAATTTTCTTTTTTTTTTTTGGTTTTTGGGTCATACCCAGCAGTGCTCAGGGGTTATTCCTGGCTCCAGGCTCAGAAATTGCTCCTGGCAAGCACGGGAGACCATATGGGACGCCGGGATTCGAACCAATGACCTTCTGCATGAAAGGCAAACACCTTACCTCCATGCTATCTCTCCGGCTCCGTTTCATTGGTAATTTTCAATCAGGATTATGTGTTCCATAACTAGTGTTGAAGTTCCCTAAACTATTGTACTACTGTAAATGTTTCCACTTAGGTACTAATAGTTATTTCATATGTTTTGTTCTGCTATCTTGAGTACATATATATTAATTCTTATTATGTACTGTTGTATGGGTCACTTCATTGTTATATCATGTCCACTTGAGTTTCTTGCTATTTGGGAGCCAGAGAGGAAGCAAGGGTGAAAATCTACTTTAGATGAATTTAATAATTCCTATCTTTATACATTTTTTATTAACTTGGAGTACTAGCTTCCATCTTTTTATACTAAAGTTGTTTGTACAATTAGCATGAGTCTTTTGTAAGCAACAAATAGTTGGACTTTGAATTTTAGTGAGTCTAGTCAATCTTTTATTTTTGATTGGTAGTTGGTTCATTTACATTAAAGATGATAATTGATATATGTGTACTTCTTACTGCCACTGTGTTTTCAGTATTCAGTTTTATTTTCATGTTCAATGTTTAAAGGGGTCTTATTTTTTTTACCATTTTTAGCAAATAAAAGGGTATTGAATATTGACAAATTCCTTAAATTTTGTTCTAGCAAATTAACCGAAGTGGAGTGTTCTTGGCAACCTACTATTTTGGTCTCAGTGAATGAGAAATACAGGCTATAATCTGTATTTTTAGCATGCTTCTCCTAAAGTCTGGAAAAGGATTGTGGGAACCTTTGACTTGCAACTGATTGGTCAGAAGCCAGATGGCAGCCTGAGCTCAAAACCAGTTTTTGTTTTTTTTTTTAAGTGAAAGGCAGTCTGGGAGTACTTAGAAGACCTATGGATTCTGAAGCTATCTCAGGGTAAAGGTAGTGTCAGAGCTGAGTTGAGACACTGTTGATATCCAAAGTTACCTGTTATCATGGGGAAGCCTCCGTATACTTAAATGTAATTGGGTCTAATTTCACAAGTCTATAAATTTCTTATGTTCTAGTCTAGAATAGAATCCACTATATAAGTTCCATAGATTTCATTATTAGTTCACAGAAAATTTAGTTTGGGAAAACCTTCCTAAACTCAACAGCAAAGGCAAAAGTCATAAAGAAACTTAATTGTATATTTAAAAATATCAAAACCATCATTCTTGGTCTTTTGCTAAGATCAAGCATAAAATCAAACCTCTGTACGATCAAAAATGCTATCTAAACAAAACTTTCAAGAAAATAACACTTTCAAAATATATGTAAATTTTACTTTCATTAAAATCTAATAGCCATACATATAAACAGATGAGTTTTTTTAACTCAGATTAAATTATAGACACAGTAGAAAAATGCAAATTTTTGCAATATTTTAATTTTTTTATTTTTAGTTATGAGAACAATGATGCAAAGAGGACAAGGTAAAGTTACAGTGGAAGGACAATCGCCCATAAACAGAGTTCTCAAAGAAATCCCCTTACTGATGCCTAAATATTGAACTTACAGTCAAAGAACATTAAGAAAAATAAGGCAGAATCCATGTACAATTACTTTGTCCACAAGTCCCCCGATTGTAGTACATTATAACATTATAACACTTCTTAGCAGTACACAAAGCAATCTGAAGCCATGAGATTTATGTGACTCCTTAAACATTGAAGGCATAAGTAGAAAAATGCAAGTTTTAAGAAAAGAAAATTGAGAAAATTAAATGAGAGTTAAAAAATCAGAAAGTAAACTTTCAAAAGTGTAACTATCCTATTTAAAACTAAATTTAGTTTTAGCAAAATATTTTACAATTAAATTAAAAAAAGTTTCTTGAAATACTTTATCCAAAAAATCAACGATTTTGAAAAATTAACATCTCACAAGCTCTACTAATTGAAAATTGTAATTAAGTTGTCAATATTTATTCCAAATCTCTTACTTTGTGTTTTATGTGCACTTTATATTTAATGTGTCTCCAAACACCTAGTATTCCTACATAGCTAAAGTGTATCCTAAGTTCCTAGAGATCTGGGTACCAAAACACTAATATGAAAGGGTCACTTTTTTTTTTATTTAACCAACTTTATTACATACATGATTGTATTTGGGTTTCAGTCATGTAAAGAACACTACCCATCACCAATGCAACATTCCCGTCACCAATGTCCCAAATCTCCCTCCTCCCCATCCAACCCCCGCCTGTACTCTAGAAAGGCTTTCTATTTCCCTCATACATTCTCATTATTAGGATAGTTCAAAACGTAGTTATTTCTCTAACTAAACTCATCCCTGTTTGCGGTGAGCTTCATGAGGTGAGCTGTAACTTCCAGCTTTTTTCTCTTTTGTGCCTGAAAATTATTATTGCAAAAAAAAAAAAAAAAAAACAAACGCTCCCTGGTGGTCTAGTGGTTAGGATTTGGCACTCTCACCACTTTTTTATGCCATACATCCGATAAAAAAATTTCATGAACTACTTCAATACTGTAAAAATTGATATCTTTTCTAACAGGTTCCTCATTTTTGTTTTCATCTACTAATAATCATTTTCATATTTATTACCCTATTTGTAATGTCAAATTTATTTGCATAATAACAATGCTGTACTTCATATGTAAAACTATTTTATGAAATTCTTACCAATTATTTTCTTAAATTACTATTGCTGCTGTCTATAATTTTATAATTAACTGTCTTATAGCTTTACATGAATGACATTTTTCTTTTCTTCTAAACCACTGTTTTTCCCTAAACATTTTCCCCTAAATTCTTCTTACTGAGGAATTATTAAAAATGAATTATTAAAAATTAAAAAATAAATCATTAGAAACAATTATTAAAATTATTAAATGGATAAAGACAAATCAAGATAAAGGAAATATGAGAAAATAAACGGAAAAAGAATCAAAGGAATTACACAAGATTCAAGTCAAGAAGTTAATAGGGATTCATGGCCAATTATAAAAATTAAAATGTATAGCATTAAAACAATGAAAATTATTTTATATAAGTAAAATAATATGAGAAAACATTACCTATGATTACTAATAAAGACCTTCCAGTAAAAGAAAGGTCTACCAGCACTCAAGGTAAATTAAGATATTGTACATAAAAGATTGTCATAATCCCAAAATGTACATAGCACACATGGGAGCTGCAAGCTTTCTCCCCCCACAAAAAATTGTAGTTAAAGAGGTATTTGGCATACAATTGAAAAAAATTCAACATTCTATATTAACAAAGCATTTTCCCATCAATATTTCACTTTATCCTTTCAAAATTCAGTCTAAGCATATTACCAATATGAATAAAGAGCTTTTCTATTGTTAGATTGCTGAAGTTAATAATTTCTGAAACTGAAAGTCTAACACAAGCTTAAAATATCTAAAATCTTTGCTTGTGCTATTATATAATTATGCCATATTATTCCATCAGAAAACTCAATATTTATAATACAGAATAAAAGGAGAAAAAAGTGGTCCCGAATTTTTCACCAATCACCTCTGCTGGGCAGTAACAGTAGTATGTGACAAATAAGCACTTAGAGTGAATGAAAATAAACCAAATGGTCATGTCGGTAAGTTTTATTTTTAATGAATAAGCTAGTTCTTTTGCAATCAGATTAACTACCTCACCATTATTTTTCTTGCTGAAGCTTTCCGTAGTCTTCTATGATATTTATGCCTTTAGTTTAGACCATTTTAACTGTGTCTTTACTGTGGCTTGAATTCATTGTTCAGATAATAGGCATGTTTTTGTTTGTACATCTAGATAACTCCAAGATACTCCACACTCAATTCAACATTGAGTGTGGCCATGGAAACCTGTAATTTACTGTTTATTTTTATGCTCATGCATGAAATAATTAAATATCATTTATCCTAGGGCTGTGTGACACTGATTTTAAGACAAGTAAGCTATTAATTCTGCACTAATTTCAGACAAGGACCACACTGTTTCATTGAACTATTGAGTTTTGAGTCTGTAATAAATGAAATGTTTGTGTTTCAGGGTGGTTTATAATATTTTTTTCATAGAATAATTTGGCAGACAGTTTATTCTGTCTCTTTGTAATATCTCTGGCCACCTGATAGAGAGGTGAGCCCAGAGGTGAAAGGGAAGTTAAAATATAGGCAACTTGTATACCTGAACCTAGTCAAGTAGCAGGAGACAGCCACAATTGGCTTTGCTTACACTTGCCTATTCCTTCCTACCAATATGCTTGGAGATTTTTATCATACCCTTGACTCTCTGAAACCAAAATTCAACCTCTAAATCCTTGTGGAGAACCTCAGGCTTTAAACAAAATTTCTAGCACTGTTATGATGAGGAGAAGCTGTTTCTAATCTAATACATCTCACAAACAACATTCCTTTTATGTAGTGCTGATTAAGTGCCAGATTTTGTGCTTCTGAGTACTGTTTTTGCAATATACAAAACCAAATTCCGTGTAAGAAAGACTCCTTTTATTTTTTCCATCATTTAAGATGCTTTGCTGCAACTAAATATCCTACTGTTATTTGTTTCTCTAACAGTTTTCTAGTCACTCTATCCCATCCTGCCTGCAATGAGAGAGAGAGAGAGAGAGAGAGAGAGAGAGAGAGAGAGAGAATACACATAATAGAGTGACAGAGACAAAAGACAGAACATATTGGTCTAAAACTCGAGACTTTTGACATTTCTGTTGAGAATTCCACAACCTGAGAAATTACTTAACTTCTCTGTGCTTTATTTTCTAATATTGAAAAATTAGAACTCAGGATAGAACCATGGCTTTCACATTGTTACCCATAGACTATAATAATTATCAGAGAACATCAAAATAATTATCAAGAGACATCAAAGTATTTTCTAAGAGGATTGTCTAAAAAAAAAAAGAGGAAAGGAAAATGAGAAGAAAATAAAGACAAGAGAAACATGACAATGAAAAAAAATAGATAAATAGAGAAAAGAAATATGTCTAATGTATCCATCTATTTCTTTTATCTTTTTCTTAATATATTTGTGATTTACATCAAATTTCACATAAAATTTTATTTGGCCTTAATTTTAAACATACTTCTGTTGGTGTAATGTGTGGAAAAATCACTGGAAACAATGATCTTTGGAGTCCTTTCCAAACTTAAGACTATTAATATTTATCATTATTATCTTTACTACTTATGTGAAAATCCTGTTTCAGGTCCATATAATTTTATTAAATTATTATAATAGCTCTGTAAGATACTTATTACTTGATTTTGATTTCCTATAAGTTATAGTTTGTAAGTATAAGAATTAAGATAAGGAGGAATTGGAATACAGAATAAACAACAAATGTATATACTTGGGCTTCATGTTCCATTCACATCTCTGAGAGTGATACCCATGACAGAAATCCCCAATGCTTTAATGAATGTAATTTCTGCAACATAGAATAATCACAGCAATGGTAACAACTAAAAAGAAAAAAAAACAAGGTGAAAAGAATTAAGAAAAATCTTTAGACTAAATTTTTCAGAATGATATCTGTGACTTAACATGTAAATAGTCTTGGGGCAAGTTATTGAAGAATTTTGAGTTTTCTAATATTGAACAAGACAAAATCAGAAAGTGCCCTTTAAATGCCATAGTGGGTGTTTTGAGAGAAACATTCTCATACCAAGACATCATAAACCTAAAATTTCAATACAAGATGCATAAAGTATGTTTACCTACTATTTGTGTATTTTTACCTACTGATTGTCTATTTGTGTAGGTTAAGTTTAGGTTAAGCCTAAAACTTATTTTATTGCAACCTAAAAATGAGATTGTAGTGAAGGTGTTCACCTTCTCCCATTCCTCACTGAAAATTTTCACAGATATCATTACTTAACAAATAAAATATTATAAATTTGCTTAGGTTGGTTTGAAACAGTAGTGGACTTAGAGAGTCACTTATTTAAAAAATATATGACCTAAACTTGGTGTACCTCACAAAAGATGTGTTATATTAATGATATATGCAATGTGAGTATGAATATATAGAGATTTTAACAACAAACTTCTGGGCTTAAATTAAATAATATTTAGATACTTTAGTGGAATAAAAATGACATATCTGTGATACATTATACTTTTCTAAAGTATCCCTCCAAGCTACTACCTTGACTTTGTAAGTGAGTCCATCAACCTTTGTCCAGTGTCCTCAGAGGAAAGTTCTGTCCAGTTTATAAGCAATAAGAAAAAGGGAAAAATTATGAGATTCCTGTAGGAAAGTTAAGAGAAAAAAAAGTGAAAAAGTTAAGAGCTAAGATAAAAGGAAATTTGACATGAAAGTTCTGTCAAATTTAAAAAAAAAGTGCTTTTTCTACTATCTCATGTACTCTAGCAGAAAAGATATATAAATAAAAAGCCAACTAAGATGAAATATGTATCACAGAACCCTTGTCTGTATAAGGGATGAAAGTAAAATAGTTGACAGAGGAATTGAAAAATCAGACTTTTATACCCATATGAAAACCTAACAAAATTTTATTTCAAAATGTTATTTCAGTTTATGATTCTCTGATATTTTGGGGTGACATTTTCAGACAAAGAGCTCCAATGATGGTTACGGGGGACCATATGAATGTGATGAACAAATATCTGTGTTTTCGTCTGTGCACATGAAACAGTCAGTCTACAATGTTTTGATTAACCAGAGTTTACAGTCAAGAAGAGAATAAGTTGCTTGTCTTTAATACATATAATATTAGGCTAGAAAAACAGTATCTCAAGAATCACTAGTACCTAAGTCACATAGTCTGTTGGTGCCAAATCAAGTGATTTTTCTGTACCATTTTTGTTCCATAATATTTATTTGACACATTTTTGTTATGTTAATAATTTTCTTTTTATTAACTTACATAAAACAGAGCAGTCTAAATAGGATTTCTTAATTTGTTGACAACTTAAGCAAATGATGCTATTTTATTTGTTGAGACATCTTCTTGTTTCTATTCAAATACAATATGCATTTTTTTCTACTTGTCTGCCTTTGTTGTTATTTTCCATCTGCCTATCATTAACCCAGTTTATTGCCTGGTCAACTCCATTCCTTAAAGACACCCAAATATGTTTTTGTTTCCCAAATATCAAGCCTTCTTAAAGGGATCCAGAGAGAGTCAAACAGCTGCAATCTCTCTATACTCATTTTATTCTCTAACATGGTAACAATACTCTTAGTGTTTTGCATTTTGCAGACATATTTTCATGTACCTCCATTTCCTACTAAATTGCAAACTACATCAAGTTAGCTATCATTGTTTTCTAATAACCTTGTTCACTATTCTGGGGTCCTCAAATTTTTAACAGGGGGCCAGTTCACTGTCCCTCAGACCATTGGAGGGTCTGACTATAGTAAAAACAAAACTTATGAACGAATTCTTATGCACATTGCATATATCTTATTTTGCAATGAAGAAACAAAACAGATACAAATACAATATGTGGCCCGCAGGACATAGTTTGAGGACCACTGATCTAGCACATCATCTATTCTATAAGAAAGCCCTACAAGTAAATTAAAAAGAAAAACTATAATGTCATTACAATATTTAAAATATAAAATACATAGATAAAAGTTATTTGTTATGCAATATATTATTAGAAAAGGAAATCAGATATAAACTCTTATATCATAATAAAAGTTTAAATGTTAACTTATATAGCCACAAAATAGCATATAGGTGTTGAAAACCTTAAAGTCCTCTAAACAATTTCAAAATATATTTTTCTGTTTATTTATTATTTTTATATTTTAATATTAAAATTTGCTTCATGATAATTTATTTTTAAAATTAACTATATATTGATGCTATTAAAATGATATAAATTTCAACACTCCATATATTTTCCAACATTACTAGAGTGGCATACATTTCACTTATGGGGTTTCTTTGGGCACACCCAGTGACACTCAGGGGTCACTCCTGACTATGCACTCAGAAATTGCGCCTGGCTTTAGGGGACCAAATGGGGTGCTAAGCATCAAACCGAGGTCTTTCCTGGGTCAGCTGCATGCAAGGCAAATATCCCACCACTGCACTATCGCTCCAGACCCTATTGTACACGTATTTTTAAAGCAATTTTGGTTAATGTCATAGGCAAAATACAATATGGCAGGCACAAAAAATATATATATTTCTTAACCTCCATAATATAAATTTCTTAATCTCCATATATAAATATGTTATGATATATCTGTAGATGTACATATATATTACAATGGCAAGAGGAAATTAACATAGCAGATGATTTAAGTTGCTGGTCAACTGTCAGTGATATGTAAAGAATATGCTGGATTATCTGGGTGGTTTCAATATAATCATAATTTTCCCTAAATGAGAAAGACTGAAAGACAGAAAAGTCAAAATTAGAACAATAGCACCAGACAAACTTGATCAGCTGCCTTTAAGAGAGGGAAATGGAATCAGAAATCTGAAATATGCAGGCAACCTCTAGTAACTAGAAATGTCAAGCAAATGGATTTTCCTGTAGAGATGCCAGAAAAATTGCAATCTTTTCGATGCCTAATTTTAGTTCATTAAGACATACTGCAAATTTTGGACCTCCAGATTATAAATTTCTAATTTAATATAATAGTTATGATATAATATATAATATTAATAGTTATGAGTGATTTCATACTCATAATTGATAATTATGAGTGTATGTTATAATTTGTAAAAATTTGGTGATTTATTATTAGCATTAAATCACTAAGTCTTTAAAAATAGTATAAAGCAAGAGAAATATTATATTACTATTATAATTCTTATTGTATACATCTAGCCAGATGAATACTAAATAGGTGAATAGAAATAGGTAGCACTTTTTGTATTACCACATTTCAAAATTTACTAAGACACTTTCAGTGTTTTATTTACAATGTATTTTTAATTTTAGATCAATATTTTACTTATTTATGACAATGCTCCTTATTTTTACTGAGTACTTAATCATAAGAGTAATAGGTTGTTAGTGGTATCAGTTGTTACAAATCAATGATTAGCCATTGCTAAATTTTTTACAGAGATATAAGAGAAAGAAATTTTAGAGATAATTATGAAGTATGAAGATCAGGTAGTAAAATAAGCACTATATAATTTGATATTTTATTATTGGCATACATCAATTAAAAAGTAAAATCTTCTGTCTGGGTTATTCTGAAATAATTTTCATTGATTTTTCCATACTCATATATAACAAATAAAATAAAGAAAACTCAAGTAACTGCAGTAAGTATATTTCTTTTTTCGTGAGCTATGTTATAAAAATTGTCTTCACCCTTAAGAGCATGCAATCATCCTGTTAAACATAGCATACTCTAGGGGGCCAGAGTGATAGCACAGCGGGAGGGCATTTGCCTTGCAAGCAGCCGACTCAGGTCTGATGGTGGTTCGAATCCCAGCATCCCATATGGTCCCCAGTGCCTGTCAGGAGCGATTTCTGAGCACAGAGCCAGGAGTCACCCCTGAGTGCTGCTGGGTGTGACCCCAAAAAAAAAAACAAAACAAAAAAAAAATCTGAAACTCCTATTGGGCCCGAGCGGTGGTGCAGGGCATAAGGCATCTGCCTTTCGTAGAATAGACTGTGGTTCTATCCCCCAGTGTCCCATATGGTCGTCAATCTAGGGGCGATTTCTGAGTATATAGCCAGGAGTAATCCCTGAGAGTCACCGGGTGTGGCCCAAAAACCAAAAAAAAAAAAAAAGCATACTAGAAGGGCCAGTGAAATAGTACAGCAGGTAGAGTAATTATCTTGTACACTCGGGTATACTCCCAGCATCCCCTATGTGCCTCTAGCACTGCCAAGCATGATTCCTGAGTGCAGATCTAGTAGTAAACCCTGAGTCACCTACTGTGACCCCCATACTATACTATACTATACTATACTATACTATACTATACTATACTATACTATACTATACTATACTATACTATATCAATTTAAAATTTTAAAATTTTAAAATTTTAAAATTAAATTAAAAATTTTAAATTCACCTTTTTATTTAAAAAAATGTATACTGATTGCTCGTACCTCAGAAAAGTTTTAGTCCTAATTCCCTTAGTTCATTCCATAGTGCTTGATTGACATCCAAGTACATAATTATGTTACAGTGTGAATGATAAGAGTAATTAAGTCTTGACAGCAAATATCATCCATCACTCTCTGGAACTAGATGAGTCAATAATGGTAATTACGTTGATTTCTGTGCTCTGGGTTGTCAAACCTGTCATATTAATTTTAAAAAATCATATTCAAACCTCATCTTTCAATTATGTAAAAAACCATTAACACGTTATTTACATTATGCATATACTTTAGTCTAATTCGGCTGCTGTAAAAAAAAATACAACAAATTGAGTTCTGGAGGAACGACGACTGACGCCTTGTCTCCATGCTACCTTTCCCAGCCCCATTTTACTCCTTTAATTACATCTATCTTTAATCTTTTTTTTTTTAAGAAACTCTCTTTTTCTTTAGATATGTGTGAGCATATATATTCCTAGTTTTTGTTGGGTATCTCTTTTCTTTCTTCTCTCTCCACCTCCAAATCCACCAGCAATATAATGTAGCACCACTTCTTCCTGCAAAGACATATTAAACGGAGGGGAAATGTTATGTGTAAAAACTAGCTCTTATCTACTAGGGATAAGAACTCATGCTTGTTTACAACACAGGGACATCTCCCACCCTGAATGTATGTCATGTGGAAACAAGTTAGACTCCAGGGAACTAGACACCGACTAGACTTCTGGATCCCAGACATAGAAACGACAGAGTTCTCCACAACAGCTCCAGGAGCCCTATCCCCTCCAGGGCATTCATAATGCTGCTCTGATGCTAACATGTGCCAGTGCTAAATTGATAACCTGACAACGAGGAAATGGGAACAACTTGATCTAAGAGCAAGTTGTCCTTCCTCATCAGCCAACGATAAGACAAAATCAGAAAACATGTCACCCTTTGATCTGTGCTAAAGCCAAGATTGCTATATACAGATGACTGGATGTTACAACCAGGACAGGACAGTACACATCCAGGGACCAACAACAACAACAACAGCAACAAAAAGCTCTAGCCTAGCTTTTGGTCTACAATTTGTTCAACAAACAAGAGCTCCAATTCCAGAGGTCTGACTGAAACAACCGCAACTGAACGGGTCTTCCAGAAACATAATGAAAGACTTTATTCCAGGCTCCATCCTAGGAGCAACATGATGACCAAGACCACCAACTACAGAAGATGGATTAAAACGACACTGAAGAAGCAGAACTGCTAGAACCACAAAGAAAGAATTCATCATAAGCTCCATTCCTTGAGCTGCACAGTCACCAAGATCTCTAGATACAGAGATCTGATTTTACCATCCATGACGAAGCAGAAGTCTTCCATACACCACGAAAACACTGAGGGGAGAGTAAATGATCATGCAAGGAGTCTATAGTTAATCCCATGACAGTACACTTCAGGGGGGTGTGGGAGAAATCCTGTATCTCCTAGGCCAAGGGAATTCCCTCTATAATATCCCCAATAGTTACTGTGCCTATGCAGGGGAAAAAAGAAAAAAAAACACAAAACAATCATTTTTCCACATATTTATTTATCGATTGATCGATTTTTGACGTCTTTATATTAGTGTAGAGATTGAAGTTATGTCTCCAATATTATTTTATTTTATTTTGTCTTATCTTTCTCTTTCTTTTTGCACTCCAGCATGAGTTGATTTCAGAACCGAGACTGTTGTGTGGTGCTTGTCTTTATTGCTGTGGTGCTCACTGGATATTTAATTTGTTATTTCTTTCTGTATTGTGGTGGTGTTTCAATTGCCTTTTTCGCATCCTCTCTCAAACTGAGGTTGAAATCCTCTGGAAGGACTCCGCCTATTTTCAGCATTTTTTACTTCTTTTTTTTTCTTATTTTGTACCCCAATCTATTGCTTTTCTTTCCTTCAAACAAAGCCACATAACTCGACTTACCTAGCTCCGCTTCTTAAATAGAGGGGGAGACAGGGGAGGATACCAGGACCAAACAGATATATGATCACTAATAGTGAGCTGGACAAAGAGGGGACCACCTACCCTAGCAGTCCGGGGGGTCATGGTGGGGTATATGAGTTGCAGAAGGGGAACTGGGATGGGGGGAGGACAAATTTGGTGATGGGTATTCCCCTGATTCAATGTTGATATGTACCTAAAATACTACTGCAAATATATGTAAGCTATTATGATCAAAATAAAAATTAAAAAAAAAAAAGAAATGACTGCTTATTTCCCACAGTTCTCGAGAATGGGAACTTGAGATTAGGGCACAAATTGGCCAGTGAAGGGTCTCTTTCTGTTTAAAAACTTCTTAATAAGTTTATATGAAGAAAGAATCTAGGAAGTTCTGTAAAAAAAAAAAAAAAGATGCTGTTCCTATTCATGACAGCTTCTTCCTATTCATTAGGCTTCCTATCATGAGAATGATAATCACTTCCAAAAGTACTTGAACTAACACCATGACATTGCTATTAGAATGCAAAATGTGGGGGTGGAAAAAAATGCAAAATGTGAGTTGTGGAGAAACCTAACATCCTAGTTGGCAGTATTATCAAGCTCTCTATCTCAATATCATCCCCAATATTCTTCCTCCACCACCAACCCAGTTAGCTTCTTTCAGTCTATGAGAACATAATTATGTATAGCTAACTCCTAAATCTATTTCCATTATCAATCATTTGATCTTCGACCTCAAGTTAGTTTCTTAAATCAATTTTCTAAATTCGTTCTAGTATCAATATTTGAGTTTAAGCTGTTATCTCTAGACTTCTGATCCATACAATTGCCTACATCAAATTTTAAATTTTCATTCTCTACTCTGAAAACTTTAGTTTTCCAATAACTGTTTCCAAAAAACTAATCTCTTGAGTCTTTTATCATATCATAACTCCACAGTTTGGGGACAATCTGTGGCTTCAAACATTTTTAGCACAGCATTCATTTTTCTTTACTTTCTATTTTGCAAACAAAACTTTCTATTTTATTCCCCAAATAATCCACATCCTTTTATGTGCTGATAATTTGCAGATAAAGTTTTATTTATGCATTTGCTGCCTGACAAATTCCTGGTATTTTTTTTTTATTTGATGTATGTTAGTGAGGTGATTTGAGGAGATTTTTAGATAAAGCAAGTGTGGAAGTGGATGTTATGAAAACCAAACTAATCACAACAACAAGTGATTTGATTAATCAAACCATATATTAAACTTCTAGAAAAATTCTAAAACTAGTAGAAGAGAGTTTCCAGGCTGATGATTCCAGTAGCAGGAAAGATAATGCACTTCAAATTATCAGACTTCACAGAAACAGGGGAAAATAAGAATACTGCAAGAAAAATGCACCCCAAAATAAAACTAGCTAAATAAATTAACAAATTATTAGGAGCACAGTAACTGCCAAATATTATTTTAATATAAAATTTAAATATACCTTTCCTGTAAGAAAATACAAGATATAATCCAATTTAGCCCAAATTAATTTGGAATCAAATTTAACCTAATAAAGAAAATCCAACGGGAAGACATTATTGGTGAATTAAGCAATCCCCAGCATCCTATACGGTGCCCCTAGCACTATCAAGAACAATTCCTGTGTGCAGAGCCAGGAGTAAGCCCTAAGCACTTGCTGGGTATGGCCTTAAAACAAAAGGCAAAAAATAAATTTTTCTTGCAAGCAGTCAATCCTTGCACTCCATATGGTATCCCAAGCCAGCCAGGATGATTCCCTTAGCACAATCAGGAGAAAGTTCAGAGTCAGGGTCATTGCTGGGTGTGCCCCCCCTCCCAAAAAAAAGAAAGAGAAACTTCTGAGTCTTGTTTCTCACTTTTATCAATAGCCCTTCTCAGGTACAGAATAGTTCATGAAGCAAAACTTCAGTTTAGTTCTTTTGACATATTATATGGGAGACCCTTTTTAAGGACAGACTTCTTATTGACAGAAAGATCAAAATTAAATAAGTATATCATTAATTTTAGACAGGTGCAGCAGGTAATTCAAGAATATTGAAATGTTTATCCCAGAAAGGGCATGAACCTCAACTAAAGTTGGGCTTTATTATAAAAAAAAAAACTATATTCGTTTCTAATCAAATTCTAAGTGGAAAGGGCCTTATCAAGTTATCTTAAGCAACTCATTGGTGTAAACTGTAATGGAATTCACCTGTATACAAAAGAAAGTAATCCTCCAAAAATTATTTTAACCCTCCAGTTATAATTATATTTTTTATTTCAGACTTTGACCACATCAGAATCCAATCACTCCTTGCCTGGGTTCAAATTAATTATAAATTAGTACAATTTTCACACCCTTACATAGGCAAGGGTTTTAAGAGTTAGGTTGTTTAAAATCTTTCTACTCCTTAAATGTTAACATTTTCTACTGTGAACTTCCCCTATATATGCTTTTGCAACATCCCATTAATTTTGTACATTGTATTTTCATTTTTTGGTCTCAGTATCTTTTCTCTGGACTCTTTGGATTTCTTCTTTGATCCATTTGTTGTTCAATGATGTATTGTTTAGTTTTCAAGTGTGTGTATGTTTTTCAGCTTTCCTTCTGCTATTGATTTCCACTATTGTTTAATTGCTATTAGAAATGTTGTCTGATATAAATTCTCTTTTTATTTCATTTTTTTTGGAGGGAAACTATACTCAGAGTTTCTGGTGACTATGTTATACCAGGTTTTGAGTTAAGGACTTCCACATGCAAAATACGTGCTCCAGCTCTTTGAGCCATGTTACCAAAACATGCATTTAGTATCACTTTAATGTTCTTGTATATGCTAAGTCTTATTTTGTGGGAGATCAGGAGATAGCATCAGAAGACTGAAGTACATTACTCACATACGCAAGATCGGGAATTTGATCCTTAGTACTGCGTATAGCTCCATGGCCCCTCAGCACCATGAAAGATAGCCCTGGTGATCTCTAAACACTGCTAAGTCAGAACAGTGCTGTATTATTAAACCAGAGCCTTCAAACCCTCAGACTTTATTACTGGCCAAGTTATCTTCAGGAGAATGTGTTATCTACTTGAGAAAAACTATGCTGCTGTTTTATGCTATAATTATAATTATTCTCTTGATCTATAGTGATTCACTTGATCTATAGTGTTGTTCAAGCCTTCTGTTTCTTTTTCTCCCCTCCTCCACCTTAGATGACTATTCTTTGTGCTGTTCTTATACCCAAGATTGTAGGGTCTCAAGTGAGAAAACCTGCAAAGGGCTTTTCTTTACGGTTTTTTGTGACAGTGCTTGCTAGTCCAAAGTGAACAAACAACACAAAAGTGGCTTCTATTCCTTTACTGAACACTTTATGGAATATTCTATAAATTATAAAAATTAATGTATTGAGGTCTCTATTTTATTATCATCGTTCATTCTTCAATTATTTCAATACTAGATTCACATGTTTATGTGCTCTAGCATTTAGTGTATACTTAAAATTTTTCTAACTTTATAATGACTCAAACTTTTTCTCATATTTATTATCTTTAACTATCATTATAAAGAGTAAATTTTGATTAGTAATAAATTTATCTGGTAGAAGCAAACGTACCCTGCTTTCTTTTGGTTACCATTTATGCAAAATAGATTTTCCCATCTTTTCACTCTAACCCCTTGTGTGCACTTAAATCAAAGGTGAATTTCTTGCTTATAATATTCCCAAGCCACGCCTCATTTGATTATGCTTTACTTTATTCCAATTTAAAGATATTTTCTTTTTACAAATTGAAGGTTTGTGATGATCTTGCATTGGGCAACTTTATTGGTGCCGTACTTTTAAATGTATTTGTTATTCCAGATCTCTTTGTCACATTTTTAGCAACTTTAACAACATCTACAATTTTTCATTATTATTTTACAATTTATATAAGTCTATAATTAATGATTTTAATTTTGCAAAAATAACTGTTTAGAGGACACTGCTAATTATGCCCATAAAATATGACAAGCTTAATAGGCAATGTATACTGTGATAGTTTTGACTGTTGGCATCTACTCATATCTCTTCTTACTTCAAAAGCCCTTTTCCTTGAGATAGAACAATACTGAAAATAGCCCAATTAATGACCTTATAGTGTCCTCAAATGTTCCAGTGAAAAATATTGCACATTTTTAATTTTTTATCAAAAGTTTAAAGTAATCAAAGTTAGTGAGAAGTGCATATCTTTACTAGATCATTGCAATAGTAAAAACAATGATAAGAACTAATTTTACAAATTTATATATTTTGTACTGAGAATGCTAAGTATCGTATACTTAATATACACTATTCTGTCTTCTTCATATGGAACTTTAATGAAAGATTCTGTTATTCTTTCATTACAAGATATATAAGGAAATATAAGCCCAAAGTAACCAATATAACATTGAACATAGAATTGAGATGTTCAATCTGACCCCTGAGCCCATGATACGTAGCTTCTAAAATATAAAAAAATAAAAATAAAAAGCATATTTAATTTCAGTGTGCCTAAGAGAAATACTGAAGAAAGATACACTTGATGATTTTATATACTGAGTCAATTTGGATATGTTATCTTCACAGGAAAAGAAGATGAAAATGAGATTTAAATAAATAAATAGTAAAGTGTATAAATCTATATAAACTGAAAACAAACTGTGGGTTAATAAAACAATTGTTGGGGCTGGCATGGTGGCGCTAGAGGTAAGGTGCCTGCCTTGCCTGCGCTAGCCTAGGACAAACTGCGGTTTGATCCCCTGGAGTCCCATATGGTCCCCTAAGCCAGGAGCGACTTCTGAGCGCAAGCCAGGAGTAACCCCTGAGCGTCACCAGGTGTGGCCCAAAAACAAACAAACAAACAAAAAAATAAAACAATTATTGAGCACCATCAAGAGTTCCACTGAGTTTGGAACATTTGCACTAGTAATGGCACCATCAGTGTGGTTATGCAACTTTCTTGAGTACTTCTCAGAAACCAGAGGTGGAAACCAAGAAGACAAATCATTGCTCCATAGCAGGGACCTGGAAAAAAAAATGAAATGGACAGTAAATATCCTAAGGGAATTGAAAAGATGATGTGAATAGTTGAAATAATTGATTATTGAGTCCAGGCCAAATTGGATGAGAAGCAAAAGCTAATGAATGTCTGTTGAGTCAAATAGAAAGAATGAAAGATCCTTTCTTTTCAAAATGATAGAATTTTTTATTTCAATATAAATAATTATATCTTAAATAAAATTATATTTGGTTTTAAATAATAATATAAGGTTGTATTTGTTAGTTTAATGCTACTTTACATTTTTTTCATTGATTGAAAAGCACATATCTGCTAATTATAAAAGATATTAAAACAAGAATAAGATATGTAGAACTAGCACAGAAGTAACTCTGTACTAACAAACTAATCACTGAAGTCACTTAACCATGCTGTCTCAGATTTTTACTTGAAAAAGGGAAGAAATAAAGTTGGGTTAATGATCTAAACAGACTATGTATGCTTCATTTCTTTATTTTTGCTTCATAATGAAAATAAATCACTAAAATTTTCGAGCTATTTCTCTAGTCTTCTAGTCTTTTTTTTTTTTGGGGGGGGGGCATAACCAGTGATCCTTAGGGGTTACTCCTGGCTATGTGTCAGAAATTGTTCCTGGCTTGGGGATGCTGGAGGATTAAACTGCGGTCCATCCAAGGTTAGCATATGCAAGGCAGGTGCCCCACTGCTTGCACCGCTGCTCCAGCCCCACTATTTCTCTAGTCTAACGTAATTGGAAATTTATTTTTCTAAACGTGTTAAAAATAAATTTTGTTCCCCACAGACTAAGAGAAAATATGTACCCACTACTCATCTGATAAAGTGTTAGTATATGATACATAAAGCAAAGGTAGAACTTAATAATAAACAAACAAATCAACTTTATCAAAAAATGAGGGGAAGAGATAAACAGAAACTTCCTCATAGTTATCATACATATGGTCAACAAGTATATTTAAAAAAATAAAACTCTCTGCCTATGTTTCTGAATCTCGGAAGATTTCCTCAGAGGCCTAGGGAGTGCACCCCCAAAAAACTGCATTTTGAAGCTGCCCAGTAAGTACATTCTGGCTGTGGGGGTCGCTGTCCAATAAGCTGATGTCTCTAGCCTGTAGAGGCTCCACCCTGCTGTGCCTTTGTTCACTCTGAGGACTTCAAGAGAAGCTTCTTCTGCGCCTATCTGCCTGTGTTTCTGAATCCCTCGCTTCACTTCATGGCTGCAAAATCTTTCTAACCAATAAACCCCACCACAACACGCAGGAAAAACCACACTACAAGCGTGACAATGGGGAAACCTCGCAGGCAAACACCATCCACAGAGAATGAAAACAAAAGCTCGAATGACCTAATAAATTCCAACCATCTGATTAACCTCTCAGATAAGGAGTTTAGAATAGAACTATGGAAGATGTTCGTAGAACTCAAAAAAAAAAAAAAAGCATAGATTGATCTGAAACGAACACAAAACAGAAATCAGAACACTCCAAACTGAAATAACAGATCTGAAAAACACGGTTGCTCAACTAAAAACCTCAATGGATAGCCTCGACAACAGGGTATTAGCAGCTGAGGAGAGAATCTGAGTACTGGAAGATGTGATGCAGAAAAACTCAGCACAACGGAAGAAATTGGAAAAGAACCTTAAGACAAACAAACAGGCAATGGAAAAAGTGCTCAAGGAATGTGAACAGATAAAAATAGAAGTCTTTGATAAACTCGACAATAACAACATAAGAATCATTGGAGTCCCAGAAACCCAGGAAGGAGATCTCCAGGAAGAATCAACTATCAAAGACATCATCAAAGAGATACTCCCAGAATTAAAGACCACATGCAATCAAATCCTGCATGCCTGAAGAGTACCAGCTAAAAGAGACCCAAAGAAAAATACCCCAAGACACATCCTCATTACTATGACAAATCCCATAGATAGCGAGAGAATACTGAAAGCAGCAAGATCAAAAAGGGAAATTACATTCAAATGAGCATCCCTAAGACTTACAGCAGACATGTCACAAGAAACTCTCAAGGCCAGAAGACAGTGGTGGGATATTGTGACAAGACTGAATGAAATGAATGCCTCACCAAGAATACTGCACCCAGCCCGACTCACGTTCAGGTTTGAAGGAAGAATACATAGCTTCATGGATAAACAACAGCTCAGAAACTTCACAGATGATAAACCAGCCTTAAAGGAAAAACTGACAGGTCTACTCTAAGACAAGAGAGATCAACAAACACAGCAAACTTATCTACAAAGATGACATTAAATCCTATGACAATCATCTCTCTCAATGTCAATGGACTAAATTCACCAATTAAAAGACACAGAGTGGCAAAATGGGTCAAAAAGATAAATCCAACGTTCTCCTGCCTACATGAAACACACCTGAATAGTCAGAACAAACATAGACTCAAAATCAAAGGCTGGAGAAAAATCATCCAGTCAAACAACACCCTCAAAAAAGCTGGGGTGGCCATATTAATATCTGATGACACCAACTTTATACTCAGAAAAGTGGTAAGGGACAAAGATGGACACTATATACTAATCAAGGGATATGTGCAACAGGAACAAATCAGACTATTAAACATATATGCACCCAATGAGAGACCAGCGAATTATCTAATACAATTACTGGCAAATCTGAAAGAAGAAATCAATAATAACACAATAATTTTGGGAGACCTCAACATGGCCCTATCAACACTTGATAGGTCAACCAGATTGAAACCCAACAAAAACATACTAGCCCTGAAAAGAGTTATGGAAGAAAGAGGACTAGTAGATATATACAGGACACTCCATCCCAAAAAACCTGGATACACATTCTTTTCCAATGTACATGGGTCATTCTCCAGAATAGACTACATGCTGACACATAAAACATATCTCCATAAAATCAAGAGGATAGAAATCTTGCAAGCTACCTTTGCTGACCACAAGGTTCTGAAATTAGATGTGAACTACAAAGCCACACAGAAGAAAAACTTTAACAATTGGAAATTAAACACCCTGCTACTGAACAACCAGTGGGTCCGAGATGAAATCAAAAAGGAAATCCAAACGTTCCTGAAAACAAATGATAATGAAGACACAAACTGCCAGAATCTATGGGACATAGCAAAAGCGATCCTGAGAGGAAAATTTGTAGCTCTACAAGCACACATCAGGAAGGAAGAAGGGGCATACCTGAATAACTTAATCACGCAGCTCAAAAAATTAGAAAATGACCAACAAAAGGAACCAAAAGTAGGGACACAGAAGAAAATAACAAAGGGGAAAGCAGAACTCAATGAAGTAGAAAACCAAAAAACAATCCAAAAGATCAACGAAAGCAGAAGTTGGTTCTTTAAAAAAATAAACAAGATTGATAGACCATTGGCAAAACTCACAAAGAAAGAGAGAGAGAAAGAAATCTGATAACCCGTATTAATAATGAAAAGGGGGAGATCACGACAGATATTGCAGAGATCCAAAGGGTAATCAGAGACTACTTTGAGAAACTTTATGCTAATAAACATGAGAACCTAGAAGAAATGGAAAAATTCTTGGACACTTATAACCTTCCACATTTAAGTAAGGAGGATGTAGCATATCTAAACACCCCCATCATTACTGAGGAAATTGAAACTGTAATCAAACATCTGCCCAAAAAGAAAAGCCAAGGTCCAGATGGATTTCCTAATAAATTTTTTCAAATCTTTCAGGAGAAGCTACTATCAATCCTAGCCAAGCTCTTCCATGAAATTGAAAAAATGGGAACACTCCCAAACAGCTTTTAGGAAGACAAAAACACTTTGATACCTAAACTAGACAGAGACACTGCCAAAAAAGAAAATTAAAGACCAATATCCCTGATGAATGCAGATGCAAAGATCTTCAACAATATCCTGGCAAATAGGATCCAATGCATCATCAAGAAGATCATACACTACGACCAAGTAGGTTTCATCCCGGGAATGCAAGAATGGTTTAACATCTGTAAATCTATCAACATCATACACAACATCAACAACAAGAAAAATAAAAATCACATGATCATATCAATAGATGCAGAGAAAGCATTTGATAAGGTCCAACACCCATTCTTGATCATAACTCTCAGCAAGATGGAAACGAAAGAAACCTTTCTCAATCTAGTTGAAGCCATCTACCACAAGCCAATGGCAAATATTATCCTCAATGGAGAAAAACTAAAAGCCTTTCCTCTAAATTCTGGTACAAGACAAGGCTCTCCACTCTCACCACTCCTCTTCAACATAGTACTGGAAGTGCTTGCTATAGCGATTAGGCAAGAAAAAGATATCAAGGGAATCCAGATAGGAAAGGAAGAAGTCAAACTCTCATTGTTTGCAGACAACATGATACTCTACTTAAAAAACCCTAAAGACTCTACCAAAAAGCTTCTAGAAACAATAGATTCATATAGCAAGGTGGCAAGCTACAAAATCAACTTACAGAAATCAATGGCCTTTTTATACGCCAATAATGATAGGGAATAGATGGAAGTCAGGAAGGCAATTCCATTCACAATAGTGCCACACAAACTCAAATATCTTGGAGTCAACTTGACCAAAGACATGAAGGACCTATACAAAGAAAACTATAAAGCCCTGCTCCAAGAAATAAGAGAGGACACACGAAAATGGGAACACATACAGTGCTCATGGATTGGCAGGATTAACATCATTAAAATGTCAATACTCCCCAAAGTATTATACAGGTTTAATGTGATCCCCTTAAAAATACCCATGACATTCTTCAAAGAAGTGGATCAAACACTTATGAATTTCATCTGGAACAATAAACACCCTCGAATAGCTAAAGCACTCCTAGGGAAAAGGAAAATGGGAGACATTACTTTCCCCAACTTTAAACTGTACTACAAAGCAATAGTTATCAAAACAGCATTGTATTGGAATAAAGACAGACCCTCAGATCAGTGGAATGGGCTTGAGTCCTCAGAGGACGTTCCCCAGTCATGCAATTACCTAATTTTTGACAAAAGAGCAAGAAATCCTAAGTGGAGCATGGAAAATATCTTCAACAAGTGATGCTGGCAGAACTGGTTAGCCACTTGCAAAAAAGCGAACATAGACCCCCCCAGTTAACATCATGTTCGAAGGTAAAATCCAAATGGATTAAAGACCTTGATATCAGACCTGATACCATAAGGTATATAGAACAACACGTCAGTAAAACACTCCGTGACATTGAGACTAAAGGCATCTTAAAGGAGGAAACTGCACTTTCCAAACAAGTGGAAGCAGAGATCAACAGATAGGAATACATTAAACTGAGAAGCTTCTGCATCTCAAAAGAAATAGTGCCCAGGATACAAGAGTCACACACCGAGTGGGAGAAACTATTCACCCAACATCCTTCAGATAAGGGGCTAATATCAAAAATATACAGGGCACTGACAGAACTTTACAAGAAAAAAACATCTAATCCCATAAAAAATAATGAGGAGAAGAAATGAACAGACACTTTGATTGAAAAGAAATACAAATGGCCAAAAGACACATGAAAAAAAATGCTCCTCTCACTAATCATCAGGGAGATGCAAATCAAAACAACAATGAGATACCACCTAACACCACAGAGATTGACACATCACAAAGAATGAGAATAATCAATGCTGGTGGGGATGTGGAGAGAAAGGAACTCTTATCCACTGCTGATGGGAATGCCATCTAGTCCATCTCTATGGAAAGCGATATGGAGATTCCTCCAAAAACTGTAAATTGAGCTCCCATTCGACCTAGCTATTCCACTCCTAGGATATACCCTAAGAACAGAAGAATACAATACCTTCCTCACACCTATACTTATTGCAGCACTATTCACAATAGCCAGGCTCTGGAAACAACCAAGATGCCCTTGAACAGATGAATGGCTAAAGAAACTGTGGTACATATACACAATGGAATATTATGCAGCAGTCAGGAGAGATGAAGTCATGAAATTTTTCAATAAATGGATGTACATGGAATCTATCATGCTGAGTGAAATAAGTCAGAGGGAGAGAGAGTGAGAGAGACGCAGAATAGTCTCACTTATCTATGGTTTTTAAGAAAAATAAAAGTCATTTTTGTAACAATCCTCAGAGACAATGAGAGGAGGGCTGGAACACCAGCTCACTTCATGAAGCTCACCACAAAGAGTGGTGAGTACAGCTATAGAAATAACTACACAGAGAACTACCATCATCATGTGAATGAATGAGGGAACTGGAAAGCCTGTCTGGAGTACAGGTGGGGGTAGGGTGGGGTGGAGTGAGATTTGGGACATTGGTGGTGGGAATGTTGCACTGGTAAAGAGCATGTTCTTTACATGACTGAAACCTAATCACAATCATTTATGTAATAAAGATGTTTAAATAAAGAAAAAATGAAAAAAAGAATGTAAAAAAAAAATAAAACTCTGCATCACTTATCATCAAATATATACAATCCAAACTATGAATTTACTTCACGTAAATGAAACTGGCACACAGAATCAACACAACAGAATCACACATATATACATATGTGGGATATAAAAAGATTATAAAAAAATAAAAATGGGGCCCAAGTGCTGGTGCAAGCTGTAAGGCATCTGCCTTGCGTGCACTAACTTAGAAAGGACTGCAGTTCAATCCCCCGGTATCCCTTATGGTCCCCCAAGCCAGGACCGATTTCTGAGTGCATAGCCAGGAGTAATCTCTGAGCATCACCAGCTGTGACCAACCCCCCCCAAATAAAATAAATAAAAATCAAGAAAATGGCAAGAATAATATTGACAATATTATATTCAAATTATATCTCAAAAATTCTGTCTTTATGAAACATAAATATATGATCTCCACTAGACTCTAAAGAAGATGACAGATAAGAGGTGATCATATCTAAGGAAAATCCTTGCTATAATCCAATTTTATACAGTAAATCTTTGTCTATTCCCAGTGGACTTCTGGGTGAGAATAAAATTGAGAGACAAAATAATCCCTCTTCTAAGAGTTTAGAGGACACTACAAATTGATACCATTATTCAGAGATTCCAAATGTCAATGTGGACTACCAATCAGAAAAGGGAATTTTTTTAATCAGGTGGTTGATATAGTTTGAGCATAAAAATTTTTGTTCAACATGTACAGCGAGTCCTGTAGATTTTCCAATCCAAAATATGGCGATTTTCTGTTTTGAAGGATACACGGTTAAAACAGACGTTATAAGTCAAGAAAATTCTACGCTTGGTTCCTGTGACATTTTACAAATTTATTTTAGTAGGAAAAGTCAAAAAAAAAGTGATGCCGCTTGGCTGAATTGCAGAGGATTATATCATAAAGAACTAGCAGCATACAAAGATAGTGATTTCTCATCACATCCTCATTCAGCTTACCTGTTTGACCTCAACAATGAATATTTGGTAAAATATATATTTTCACAGGCTTAAACAGGTCATTCCAAATCCAGCTGCTTTTCCAGATACTTATTCTTTACAGAAACTAACAAATACAATCTCTGAAAAATAAGTATTGTCAAATGTCAAATGTCAAATGTGTTTCCCTATTCCTGTTAATGAAAAAGCATCAGAGGTAGTTGATAGACCAACTGTGCATCTTTACAGCAGCATCTTAGAAAAATAAGCACAATTAGAAAAATTAATCAAGTAAATATGTGAATGAGGGGGCAAGCAGGTGTGCAGATAAATCTTTCCAAATGACACCAGAGGGTAAATATTTGTGTTTCCATTTATGTCAATTAAATAACAATCTCAACAGAGAAAAAATTAGTAATTAAGTGAACACGATCACCCATTTTGTGAATTTTAGGCAATTTCTCACAATGGACAGACAAGCAAAGATGAAGAATTTCTGCAATGTGATGTTACATTATAACATCTTATAAATGTCAAATATGTCAACAACCATGACCAAGACTAAATCCCTTTTTTGATACAATAGTTTGACCATTACTCAGGGGAATTATCAGCCAGTGGTTGTCTACCTAGAAATAACTTTATTTCTCACTGGAATAGACATCTACATATGAATTTGTCCTATCAGCCTTCAGTGATTTTTGCATATACCTAGATTTACAGACGTCCTTTTTCTCTATTTTCTCACTATATTGTTTCTGAATGGCAATGGGCCACTTTTGAAACTCAACATAATAGCCATCTCCCATCACCCTGAAGCTACAGACCTGAAAGAACTGTGATGGCTTTCTGAATTATTAGTTTAGGGCAAACTAGATGCATTGTTTTCTCTGAATCTGTAATCAATATATGGACCATTTCTGCATCAACAGGAAGCATGACTCAAAAAATCAAGGAATGATGTGGAGTGACTCTTCTCATTATCAACTCTGTATTTTCTGTTAATGTTTGTTCCTAATGCCTGTAGCTATGAAGGTTTAGAAAAGTGATTTACAAAAAAAAAAAAAAAAGAAAACTGCATCTACCAAATGACAATCAGCAAGTTATTAAATTGGAAACTGGAACAATTTGGGGGTTTGTTATACCATCAAGCCAATAGAAAATGAAGAAAGACACAGTAATCTTTGCATATAAAAGTAAAACTGTTTTGATACTAAAAAGGAAGAGAAAAAAGAGTAACTAAAATTTAGGAGTTCCTTAGAGAATGATTTTAGTAACACCATGGAGAAATATAACAATTATTTCAAATTGACCCATTTTGCAGTTTTAATGATTCTGTTTTCCTTTGTTTTTTAACAAGCACATAAAGTAAAATTGTGCCTGCGGGAGGCTATGGTGGTGGGTGGGAAATTGGAGACACTCTGAAGAGAATTACACACCAGTGGTGAAATTGGTGTTTGAACATTTAATTTAATAATATTTAATGAAGCCTGAAACAATGTATGTATTATGAAATTTGTAAATCACAATGATACAATATAATTTGTTTTAAAAATTCAGGAGTTGGGAGGGACAAGGAAAAAAATAGCTAAAGTGGGAAATATGTTCAGGCGTATTCATGGTGACTCTTGAGCAGCATTGGAGTGTCCTTCTATTGAACATAGAATTAGGAATATATAAAAGATTAACTGGAGATAGACTGTAATAGATTATATACTTTTGATTTGATTGCACTGCATGTTGTATCTCACAGAATCTTTTTCCCAGTGGAAACGGAAAAGGGAATTTTGTTTTGTTGTTGGGGAAAGGTGCACACCTCACTGTGACTCTACACTCAGAAATCACACTTGGCAGGCCTACGGGACCTTATGGATGCTGGGAGCCAAATAGAGGTAAGGTGTGTTTACCTGCAATATTATCTCTCCAGCCCCAAGAGGAAAGGAATTTGTGACAAATATTGGAAGAAAGTAGAAAACCTATCTAGAGTACAGAGGGAGTGGGGTGGGGAGGAGGGAGATTTGGGACATTGGGGATGGGAATGTTGCATTGGTGAAGGGGGCGTTCTTTACATGACTGAAACCGAGACATAATCATGTTTTTAATCAAGGTGTTTAAGTAAAGATATAAAATATATATTTAAAAAAGTAGTAAACCAGGAGTCACTGTTCTGTGAGATAAGTTAGAGATGCAAAGGTTCCAAGAATTTAAATCGCTTTCTCATGCTCCTCATTCTATTTGTTCTCCAAATTGCTGATCCCCCTTGGGTCTAACACTAGAAACTTGACTGTGAATCTACAGTGACTATCCTTTTCATAGACCTTTCCACATAACCCTATTTTAAGATTCCACTTCAGAACTGAAAACATTTGCCTCTCGGAATTTTCTGCATGCTATGGTGTCTCTTCCCACTCCACTGCTCTGGATCCCATATTTGTATGGGATTAATTCATAAAATAATGTCCCTATTTTTATAATATTCCCTAGTACTTTGGCTTATAAACTTACTGAACTCATTGAGCCCTAACCGTACTCTAACTGATCCCATTTCTAGCTAAAGGATCTAGTTACTCACATACTATTTCATAAATTATGTCTGGTGAGGACAAGAATTCTCTTTATATAGCTGTAAGCTAGTTATCTATTTTCATCATTTACCTCTGAAAACATCTTAAGGTCTACATTTAATATTATTAGATCGACCAACATTTCCATAGTGTCTCTTCAAGCTCATACTACTTTATGAATATAGTGTATTTTTGTACTGAGTAATTATGGCATTAAATAATTCCTGTCCAGACTGACATATGAAGTTAATGCAGATGTACAATTTGACCTATCATTAAAATTCCATCTTTTGATAAGTAGATTATTTCACTTAGTTTAAACCATCTGCATTTATTACTTCTAATATGGTGGGTCCCTGAAGATATCTCTCTGAAAAGTACCAAAGTCAATTAACAATAATATAAAAATAATTTATGATCCATATTTAACTGCCAAATTTACTGAAAATAATATACTATTAATAGATTAAGTATATCTTACATTTGACATTTTCAAGCATTGAAATCTAAATATATTTCTGAAGTATCAAAACAGTATCTGTTTTATAACTTAAAACAAATCCACCTTTAATAGTTGTTGAAGTGCTGATCGGATTTTCTCTCGTTTATTTAAAAATAATGTGATAACTTGAAATTATTAAACTAGTAGCTGAGACCTTTAGTATTGAATATATTTAAGACAAACTACTCTTTCATGAAAAATAGAAACAAGTTATCACTTGTCAATATATTTTAAGTTCCTTTCTTTTTTGAAACATATAGAAGTTCTTTATATTAAGGAATCTAAGATAAGAAGCAAATAATAGGGGCCGGATAGATAGCACAGTAGTAGAGTGTTAGTCTTGCTCGAGGCCAATCCAGAACAGACCTTAATTGCATTCTCAGCATCCCATGAGGTCCCTTGAGCCAGCCAGGAGCTATTTCTGAGCACAAAGCCAAGAGTAACCCTGAACACCGCCAGGTGTAGCCCAAAAACCAATAAATAAATAACCAAAAAAAAAAAAAGCAAATAGTATTGTTTAGTATTCTCCTGTCATTCAAGAACTTGAAAATCAATCCATTAGTGAGTACATAGATGCTAAATCTGTTTAACTATTGATAAATTGGACCCATTTACAGAATGATATTTTTCTATTAAAAATAAATACCCATAGGGGCCAGAGCAGTGGTGCAGCGGTAGGACATTTGCCTTGCATGTGCTAACCTAGGACGGACCGTAATTCAATATGGTCCCCAAACCAGGAGCGATTTCTGAGCGCATAGCCAGGAGTAACCCTTGAGTGTCACCATGTGTGGCCCAAAAACAAAACAAAACGAAAACATATACAGTTTCAGCTTGTAATAACCTGTCAACCTCTACCCCTTTAATAGGTTAGGTGAATATTAGATGGAAATGCCCAGGAAATGGTTATATAAAAGATACTGAGACCAATGGGATGCCGTTTGAGATGGTTTGATAAAGTATACCCAGAAGGCAAATAGAATTCTTAGTCAAAATATGTTAAAACCTCATTTAGATACTCCTTATTTTATGTATTTACTTTGCCTAATTGCTATATCTAGAACTGCCAAAGCTATGGCAAATAATAGCAGAAAATAAACATCCTTGTCTTGTACCAGTTCTAAGAAAAAAATGGTTTCATATTTTTGCCATTAAATATCTTATGATTTTTTTTAATTTTTATTGTGACTGAAGTGCATTACACAGAATTATTTATGGTACATAGTGACAACGAATGACGGGCATTCCCACCACCAATGTTGTCCTCCCTCCACTCCTGTTCCCAGCATGTCTCCCATATCTCCCTCCTTTAACCCCCGCCCCCCCCCCCCCCCCGCCCAGAATACTAGTGTAACTGGTCTCCACTTTACAGCTTGTTGTAGATTGGGTATCTATTCTGTTGTCATTGACTTTGGGTTTGGTGTTCCAGTCTTATCATTTTTTATTTTCACTACATGTTCATATGACTGGTCCTGGTATCATCATTTTCCCCCCTCAATTTATGAGGCTGAATGAATATCTTATGATTTTTACCATATTGAAGTATGGTCATTCTCCATTTTGCTGAGAATTTCTATAATATATTGAATCATGACCAAGTTTTTTCATATATTTGTATGATTATATGATTATAATATTTTCTTTTGTGGAAGGGATATATTATATACTTATTACATACATTTGGAAAAAGCTATCATTCAAGTTATATAAAGAATTCGCAAACCTCAAAAACAGCAAAGCAGAACTCCATCAAAAAAAACTCAGAGAGAAATTGAATAGGTACCTCTCAAATTAAGACATGCTGACAGTATGCACATTAAAATGCTTATTAGCACTTATTAGTAGGAAAATGCAAAGAGAAACAACAAAATATTTCCTTACACCTGTGAAAACTGACTATATCTAAAAGGGCAGGTGCAACAAGTATGGATAGGGATGCAGAGAAATTAACTCTCATATTGGTGGGAATATAAATTGGTCCAGCCACTATGGGAAAAAGCATGTAATTATCAAAAATTAAAAATGACAAAAGCACATGTTTTTCATGATGAAAAACTAAATTTGATCTCCTACACTCTAAGTTCCTCCAAGAACTGTTGGGAACAATCCCTGAACTGGGAGTAGGCCCGGAAAACCACTAGATATGGACACCCCTAAAATAAATATTTCAGTAGAGAGACCTGAGCAATAGTCTCTCAGGTATAGCACTTACCTTTACACAACCAACCCAGGTTCTATCTCTGGTATTCCTTATGGTCCCCCACCCTCCACAAATGATCCCCAAGCATCACTGGGTGTGGCAAAAATATAACAAAAAAAATTTAACTAATGTTGCAATATGATATAGCAGTTATACATCTAGTTATCTACCCATCTATTTCACTACAGTGCTGCTTACAAAACTTGTATTGGACCTGGATATAAGTCCAATGGCTGATTAATGTATAGGTCAGTTCTTGTATGCATACACAAATGAAGCTATAAGATAAAATATTTCCTTTGTTACAGCATGCATTAAAATAGGAGATGTTATGCTAAGTAAAATAAGTCAGAATGAGAAAAAATAGTATGTGGTATATAAAGAAATAAAGCAAAAAAATAGACAAAAATAAATAAAAGCAAATCCTTAGACACAGAATTGAAGTAGATAAGGAAGCAAATCCTATCTGTGGAACAAATACTATGAAAAGGTTATAGAAGAAAGATATTGACACTTCAGTGGTGAGTGTGGTGTAGTAACATTGCAGCTCTAAAAGCATTTACACTTCTGTTATTCACTGCTATCTCAATATGAAAAATATTTGAATTACCATAAAGCAAATCTTCTCAAACTTTAAAAAATTAGAGGATGGGGGTACTTAAAAAAAAGTTAAGAACTTGTAGCTGCTGTCTAACATTCAGTTGGGCTTATTATTCAGTAAAAATTTTAGCACCATGTATGGTCCCCCAGCACTATCAGGAATGGCCCCCAATTATTGCAAGAGATGAAAGGAGGTAGGGTTGAGAATACTGGGTAGAGAATCCCTGTGTTGTCATTCCATAGGCAAATCCTATGATTACAGTGTTGCCCTCGAATACTTAAGAAGATATATGCTTGACTAGAGACTGTTCCTCTAATTTAATCCTTAAAAGGAGAGATGGAGGAGTGAGGATCTAAGAGCAGCTACTCTGGCCAGGGATCCAGTCAGCTACACCTCATCCCTGCAGTGTTCTTTGCTAACCTGCTATTAGCCAGAGTCAGTTTCTGCCAGTTTCTGAAGTAAAGGACTGGGTATTGATTATCACAGGAAATGCAGAAGAGACAAAAATTGAAAACTCCTTCTATCCTCTCATTGACTCTGGCAACTTGCCTCTGGAATTACAACCGCCACACCCTCTAAGGTCAATTCTGCCTTACTCCCCCCTTTTATATTTCCTTCATGATTGATTTCTCCATATTTACAGGATCTAAGGCCTTGTTTTAATCGCCTTATGCTTCACAGGCATGTTATTCTTGATCATCCAAAATGCAATTGCACTACTCAGCTATCCTCTCCCACACTCATTCCCATTTTGTTTTTTGCTTCTTTCCTCTAAACCTCTATCTTCTATTCAATATATACTTGTTGCACTTCAAGGAGCTTTCTATAAATGAAAGTCTATTTACAATATCTTTACGTTTTTCCACATCTTTTGCCTAAACTGAAACTAGGAGGCACCACAATTACCTACGCCCATAAAACCATTGAGCATACTTCCATATGCACTAGATTTTAGTGCTGAGATCTTTCTCTTTATTCCCCAGCGCTATTGTTTGGGCCCTTGTTTCATCTACACCCTTGAACATCATGCTTCTCTCATATTTCTATTAATATTATTTACTGCTTGTATCCACACTTCTGATTATGCAAAGAAATTAGTAAACAATTAAGTCTTTCTTCCTTGCATGACTTTGCAGCTACGTAGACATCACACTATCATAATACCTCTGTCTCCTCAATTCTCACACTTTTTCTGAAAATATTGTTATGGCTTTTATAACATTTTTATTATAATCACTTCCCAAATGAGAAAAGTCTAAATAGTTTGTCCTAAACTGCTCACATTAATTGAGTTAATCACAACACACAGTTTACAATTAAAATAGATGATATTCGGTATATGAAGAGTAAACCAAAATACATCGATTTTAATTCTGTAATATTTTACAAGTTTGATTGTATATAATTATATACAATATAATATAATATTATAATATAAATATAATCTCTTCTCTCTTTAACAAGTAAAAAAATTAAGATGCATCAATAATTTGAAATAAGCTATATTAGAAGTAGTTAGAAGATTGGAGACAAAACTGAACAGTTTGTTTTACACACAGGAAGCTCAGGTAGGATCCCCAGCAACTCCTATTTCCCCAATTAAGAACCTCCAGAAGTAATTACGAGGCATAAAGCTACTGAGCACCACTGGATGTGGTCCAAGACAAACTAAAATATAGTTGGATAAGAAGGTAAGTTGGCAAATGATGCTATTATAGGTCATAAAACTTTTATGGTTTAAGCATTTATTGTGAAGACATTTTAACAATGTTTTAATCTTTTTTAAAATTGCAGTTTTAATAGTACTTTCTCACACTGACAGTTATTATCATAATATTTATAAAAGTTGGTTTTAATATAGTTAAAGCAACCTAGAATAACATGTTGAAAAATAAAATAAATGTCTTACAAAGCCTACTTTACAGGCTTTTGTTCTTCCTTTTTTTTTTTTTTTTCAAAAATAGTGATGCGTAATCTTATACATGAATGGTCACTTTATATTTTTAACTATTATCTAATAAACACATTTTCATAAAATATCTACAGAGGCATGAGAAAATAGATATATTATTTTAAGATATCAAAGTATAATTCTGAATATCTGCCAGCTTTATTAATTATTAATTATAAAAAGTGAAACATAAAAATGATATTGACCTTGAACCATCACTGTGAACATGTAATTATATCTGTAAAATTGCATTAGCATTAATTACTGTATCTGCATATTCACATAAGGCTTATTCAATGCTATTTTTTAATTTATATTTTTATATTAAATTTATATAAATGCTCATGGCATATTGGGTTCTTTTTTAATATCTTTATTTAAACACCTTGATTACAAACATGATTATGGTTGGGATTCAGTCATGTAAAAGAACAACCCCCTTCACCAGTGCAACATTCCCACCACCAGTGTCCCAAATCTCCCTCCTCCCCATCCTACCCCCACCTGTACTCTAGACAGGCTTTCTACTTCTCTCATTCATTCTCATTGTTAGGATAGTTCTCAATGTAGTTATTTCTCTAACTGCACTCACCACTCTTTGTGGTGAGCTTCATGAAATGAGCTGGACCTTCTAGCCCTCTTCTCTTTTGTCTCTGAAAATTATTGCAAGAATGTCTTTCATTTTTCTTAAAACTTATAGATGAGTGAGACTATTCTGCATCTTTTTCTCTCCCTCTGACTTATTTCATGCAGCATAATAGATTCCATGTACATCCATGCTATTTTTTTAACTGAATCCTTAGATTTCTCTTTGTTTACTTCTGGCTAGTGGTTACTTGTTACACTGTGCTCAGGGATTACTCCTGTCAATGCTTGGTGATCATATGCAGTTCTGAGGATTAAACCAGGGTTGGCCCAATGTAAGTCAAACGCCTTATCCTATTACTATTGCTGTATCAGGAGCAAGCACTCAGGTTTTGTCTTCCAGCAGCCAAAATTGAAAGCAAGTCAATAAAGACTATTTAGAGTAAAAAAAAAAAAAAAAAAAAAAAAAGAGGAAAGAATTTAGGTAAAAACTCCCAGAATATAAAAGAAATCCCCTAAACAGGAATTCTGAGAAAGGCTGACGCCTTTGCCTTTTATAGCTCTTTAACTAAGGCAGATGGGTGAACATTTCTTTATAATGTTCCAAGAGTATGAATCATTAAAAATTGGGGATAGGTTGATCAGATGTTTGTCTTCTGGTGGCCCAACCCTTTCCCCAGTCCAGGTCATCCAGGTTGTCAAGCACCTCTTAAGGTCATATCACTATTTCTCCAGCCCCTTTCTTTTATTAATCAATTACATTTGATTTATATTGTCTTGTTTCTAGAATGTTTTGTTTCTCATGACCTTCTTAAGAGTAGTCTTTTAAAACAGACTTGTTTTGAACAGTAAATACCTGGAATACTTTTCTCTTACATGTTCTAATTCTAAATATTCACTCTTGTTCTCTTCCATTTTTTTTGAAATCACAGTTTTTGTTTTAAAACTAGCACACAAGAAAAGATCTACTTAGTTTTCCCTTTAAAACTATTATTTATACTCAGTATCATGAGGAACATATGAAGAGACTAGAGTGGGGCATCATCAGTACTTATTTCTAGTCATGAAGTGAAAATGTGAATCCATATGTTTCAAGAAGTATAGAGATGCACTCAAGGTTGAAAAAATAATTTTATAAGTTGACAAATAATTTCTAACAGTGTGCAATTCAGACAAAATAAATCACTGGCCAGATAGTTGTTTCATCTCTGATGTTAGTATATATCTTGAGATTTCCATTGTTAATATGATCTAAACAAATTCAACAGACAATAGGAGAAATTTAAAAGGCTCCTAAGAAAAAAATAGCATGAGAGGGCAGTAATTAAATTCTGTGTCCATAATCCTTTCAGGAATGATTGCTGAGTACAGAGCCAAGAATAAGCCCCAAGCACAGCCAGATATGGCCAAACATAAAATAAAATAAATAACAAAAAACCCATAAAAATATTTTTATGATTGTAGAGAATAAGAAAGATATTTAACATCCCATATGTAAATCCAATAATTCAGTCACAATGCTAAAACAATACATCTTATTTGAAAAAAATGGCTAAGTAAAATAATTTCTAAAAAAACTCCCTAGTGACTGATGATTTAATTTTACATAGTTTTGCATTATTAATACCTTCTTAGGAGCTAAGTAAATGCCATTTAATAACAATTTTAAGATGCTGACATTAGTTTTCATTTAAAATCTATCAGAATTTACAGAATTTATTCCTAACATTGTCTTTTCATTTTAGCTGAGTACTAAAATTTGTCACTTGTTTTATCAAATTAATCTCTATGATGCAATGAAACAAAACAGAAGGTACAAGTCACAGGCAGATTGCATTTAAGAAATTTATGAGTACTGACAGTAGCATTTAGGGCTTTCCAACTTGTTTCAAGGTTAAAACCCCAATCATCTAAGAGCTCTTAATTGCCTTGCTATCATATGTCAGGAAGTTCCACTAAAGTGTGAAGAAGTATAGTAAAAGCCTGTTACCTTTTGTCAGGGACCTAATACACATGAATAGAGTAGAGATGACGTATATATAAATATCTAACCCACAGCCAACACACCATGAGCATGTGACCCAAGCTACAACCAAACTTAAAAAGAGTGTCTATCAAGGAGACAGCCTGAGAGGTAAACTGGGGATATTTGATATGCCTGAATAACCATGAAATAACATTTACAAGGTTGTTCATGATTGAGATTAACTCATACAATAATCCAACACTCATCCTTTAACCAGTACGCATTTCCTGTCACCAATATCCCTAATTTCCCTCTTGCCCTCCATTCTCATGCCTCTATACTCTATAGCAGATTTCTTTCTATTCTCACTTTCTCTTCCCATTTTTTCCCTCTAAAACACTGTGATTTACAATATTTTTACTGAAGGGATAGCATGAATAACACTTTACCTCCTTTCAGAACCCAGTTCTTGTCCAGATTGATTATTTCCAGCTGTCATTATCATAGTGGTCACTTCTCTGCCCTAAATGTACTCCACCCCCTCTTTGTGGCAAGTTCCCTGCCATGGATCTTCCTTTCCCTTACCTTCATTGTCTTTGGATATGTTTACCATATTGTTTTATATTTAAAAAATAAGTGCAATGAGTCTATGTCTATCCCTCTCCCTTTAATTTTTTACTAAGCATAATATCTATATCTATTCATGTATACCCAAAAACATTATTGACCAAAATTTTGTTATTACCGTGAATAGTCTTTAATATGGGTCTAAGAAAACATAATAGTTCTGCCAACTTAATTATTAGTAGTAGAGCTACCTGTGTATTGTTATATCACATATTTGAAGGCTTCAGGAGTTTGTTATTTAGCCAAGTGTTTTCAGGGTCAGCTGGCACATTATTAACCAGCTTCTCTAATCTGCCTAAAAACACTGTGTACAGAAAACAATCACTAAGCTTGAAACAGCTCTGTGAGGTATTTTAATAAAAACATACATTTGTGTATTCATACACAAACATACACACAGGTATTATGAGTTTATGCCCAAACTGTATAAATGAAGAAGGCTAAAACTATTCATCACACTAGCAAAATTCCCATCACTGTGATTCATTCCTATTAAAAAAGAAAGAATTACTTCACAAAATAGTTGATCTTAAACCTGGTATAAGTTATGTACCACTGGTCAGAGATGGGACAATTTAAACTTCAATAAAGCAAATATAAATCCATGCTTCATTACATGATTTTATGTCTGTCTTTCTTTTTTGTCCTTTAGGTCACATCTGGTGATGCTCAGGTATCACTTGATTCTGCACTCAGTGCTTGGGGGATCGTCCAGGATGCCATGGATTGAACCTTGGACAACTGCATATAAGGCAAATTATTCTAACACTCTGTCCCTTCATATGATTTTCTTAATTCAGAAGGTGAATACCAATGTTTCTCAAACAGGGCCCATAAGATTCCAAGGGGACCAACGGTGAAAATTGCAAAAAAAAAAAAAAATATGAGACCAGATGGCCACCAAGTAATATGGGGATGACAGTAAGAAAGCATAACTGGAAAGGGCCGTGGTGAGGAAAAGACTAAGAAACACTGTGCTAAATAACTAACATATTTATTATTTTGAATATGAAAAACAAAGAGAACTTTCAGCCTTACATAAATCAAAACAATGTGCAACCAAATAGCTGAAAAATAAAAATAAAGATTTCTTATTAAACTAGTCCAATAATGATATCAAAAGAAATTGCATAATTAAAATATCTTCATCTTAAGGCATTGGGTATCAAAAACTGCTAATAGTAAAAATATATTAATAATCAAAACTATGGAAATCAAAACAGACCTCTTGTTGAAGAAAATATCACTATCTATAGTCTTGCCAGAGGGTAAAAACCTTTGTCTGATCATTTATCCAAATCCTGATGCTGGTTTAATGGAAATAAAGAAGCAAAGGAACAAGCATTATTTTCAATAAGTAAACACTAAATAGTGAGAAACTCAGCAATTCAACAAAGCAGTCCAGTTTCTTCAAAAGATCATTTGTAAGGGAAAGATAGAAATGAAAGAAAAATTTGGGGTCAAAAAAAGACTGAACAAAAAAACATCAGAGACCAAGGACATAGCTCAAAGGGCTAGTAAACAGGATCTAAGTACAGGAGACCCAGGTTCAATTTCTAGTATCATTGTGTCCCTTAAGGAGTGCTTTGGAGCAAACCAGAGAACCACCAGCTGTGACCCAAGTCTTTCCCCTTAAAAATTTTAATTTTGGGGGCCAGACAGATAGCATGAAGATAGCATTTTCTCTTTGTTGTTTTCTTTTCAAGTTATTTTTTTATTTAACCATTGTGATTTACAAAGTTCTTCATAGTTGGGTTTTCGACATACACATACAATGTTTCAGGGTCAATCTACCACCCATGTAAACTTCCCTCCACCAATGTTCCCAGAGTCCATCCCAGGCCACCACCCTCACTGCCCCAGCCTGCCATCATAAGGTGCCATCACAGGCACCTTTTTAAGTTAGTTCAAGATTAGGTCTCGTGATTTTATTATCATTGACTCTGTCTTGGATATTTAGTCCTGTCCTTTCTTTTCTTTTTATCACTCAGTGGCGCTCTGTGGTTACTCCTGGCTCTGCACTCAGAAATCAGACAGGTTCAGGGGACGAAATAGGATGCCGGGGATCTAATCTGGGCCGGCCCCAGATCAGCCACGTGCAAAGTACTAATCACTTCTGCCCAGTTCTGTCCTACTTTCAGGTAGTAGATGCTGCATTGAACACTGTCCCAGAGTCTATGTAATGGTGGGTGTTTGCTCCAGTGATTCTAGAGCAAAGGGAAGGTCTTCCTCCCCACTGTTGAGGAAATTGTCCTTTACCCCCGTGACAGTCTTGGCTCTCGTATCAAGTCATTTGGGCAGGGACGTAGGATTTGTTTCTGTTCCATGGATCTGTTAGGTGGCTCGAAACAGCTAACACAGGCAGTCAACCAGAGAAAATTCTGGGCCACGAAGTTAGCAAATCATAGACTGGGAAATGATGCGAAAACTCAAGAGCCAAAAAAAAGTTTAACTGAGCAGGACCCAAAGGGAATAGCCAAAAGCCAAAGAAAGAATATAAGAGCAGGTCAAAACTGGACTGTCAAAGATGAGATCAAGATGCAAGAAAGTTTTTAATTGAAATTTCTTATTATAATTGGAAGAGAAAGTAACTGCAACATCACCACTATTCAATATTTTTATTAGATTCACTGGTCAGTAATGAGGCAATAAAGAGAAAAATCACAATTCAAAAATAATAAAACTGACAGTATACAAGGTTATACGATCAATATCAAAAGATAATTTTGTTGTTTTTTTGGTTTTTTGTTTTGGGGCCACACCCAGTGACGCTCAAGGGTTTCTCCTGACTATGCATTAAGAAATCGCACCTAGCTGAGGGACCATATGTGATGCTGGGGGATAGAACCAGGGTCCATCCTAGGATAGCACGCAAGGCAAACATCTACCGTTTGCACCACTGTTCCAGCCCCACTATCAAAAAATAATTTAACCACAATTGAAAGCTGTTTGATTTTAAAACGCTACCATCAAATCCTAATCCCCTCCACCAATCTCAAACAGGACCTCCTTCCCAGCCTTCCCTCAGCCTCCTCCTGGGTTCCAGTGCCATCACTGTTCATCTGCCCTTTGGGGTCAGCCAGGTTTATGTCCAAGAGGGAATAAGGAACCTCATGCCTTGATCCCTTCTACTAAATGCAAATAGGGACATCTTTGGGGGTCTTTGCCAAGCCTCCTTCCAGATCCCAGTGTCATTGATGAATCTTTCTTTATTCCCTGGAGACAGTCATAACTATGTCTAGGAGGAAGTAGGGAAGCTCTCGTCCTAATCCCCTCCACCAAGCTCAAATGGGGCCTCCTTCCCAGCCTTCCCTCAGCCTCCTTCTAGGTTCCAGTGCCATTACTGAAACCCGCTTCCTTCCCATCAGTCCTCCTTTCCCAAACCGTGTGGATGCACTAACAAACTCATTTCAATTTATATCATAGACTTCCCAGTATATTGGATATAGCACTTATTTCCTGATACTTCAGCACTCCAAACCATTAAACGCACAGATTAATGGGGAAGCTAAAGAAGACATATACTGAGAAATCCTGACAAATCTCCAAGTCCATTTAAACACCTGAACCTTATAAATGAGGACCTAAAATCAATACTTAATGGTTTAGCAATGGAAATCAAGGAGTCACTAGCCTGTGAAATTAAAAAATTTATAGAGAACAATTAAACCAACTCAAAGAAGAACTCTTTCAGAAGATGAGAGAATCCATATAAATGGAACTGAAGGAACTAAAAAACCTGTCAGCAAGCCATAATAGTAGAATTACACATGTGGAGAAACACATAGACAAATTTGAAGACAAATTAAAAGACAGCAGTGATAAAAGAATCAAAAAAAGAAAGGAGACAAAACCCTGGAAGAAAATGTAAGGTACTTAATGAACAAAGACAAAAGAAAAAATCTCTAAATTATAGGAGAAAAGGGGAAGAAAATGGAAATGGGGAAGAACAAGTAGTGAGGGAGATAATAGCAGAGAATTTCCCCACCCTTAGGAAAGATGTTTCTCTACAAATCCAAGAGACAAAAAGAGTGCCAAACAAAATAGACCATAACAGAATAACACCAAGACATTTAGTAATCCAAATGACAAAAAGCAAAGAGAGATTGACCCTTTAAAGCAGTAAAAGAGAAAAAACTCAAGTATAAAGAAAACAACATAAAAATCAAACTAGATCTTCTATTTGAAACAATCCAGGCAAGAAAAAAGTGGGATGACATATACAAACTACTGTATGAAAGAAATTTTCAACCTAGAGTTAACTACTCAGACAAAAAGAGAACTCACAATATTTGTGCTAACCAAACCAACCCTAAATGAGCTACTCAAAGAGCATTTACACAAACCAAATTCCCAATTGTAACAACAACTCTACACAATATAATTGTACAATGGCCCATTCTGTGATAATTTCCTTAATGTTAATGGGTTAAACTCGTCCATCAAGAAGGGATACAGCTGTTTAGATTGAGCAGGTATCCAGTCAACTGCTCTTTAAAGATGTCTGTAGTAATGTTCTAAAGCTTTTATCCACAGAAACAAGTGCAGAATGCATTTAGAAACCATGGACTCCCACTACAATGTTTGCTATATGTAGTTTCAATGTCTTAATTATACTATGTTTTTAATAATTCCTTGATCTATTTGACCACAGTGGTACTTAGAGATATAGGTTGGTCACCCCAGTTCCACATTGCAATGATATACTAAATTAGACTCAGAAGATAGGGCTTATAATGATAATGTCACAACAAAAGTTCTACTCTATTCATTTTGTACTGTATTATGCCTGCTAATATAATTTAATGCTTATGTCCACGGATAGAAATGCAATATGCAACTTCATACCATGAACTCCTGTTACAGAGCATATTCATTGAATATGTTATTGTAATCTGTTTTCAATTGTAGGTAGTACCATTAGGCTCATGATTTTAGATTGCTTTTATGAATGATAAATGTTAACACTATGTAACCATGTTATCTAAACTTCAATAAAAATTATATAAAAGAAAAAGTAAAAATAAAAGGTTACCATCAACAAAAACTTTTAAAATAGTGATCAGGGGTTAAGTTGCTTGCCTTGCATATAGCCAACACCAATTCAATCCCTCGCATACATAGTCACTGAAGCACCACTAGGACTGAAATGGCCCTGAAAAAATTTCTAGATAGAAAACTCACAATATTACATAATATCTCTGAATAGAAAATAACATTCTACTGAGAAAAGTGCTAGGTGAGTAAATGCCATATATATGGAATAAAAGATTGTATAAAGTGAAAAACCGTGCATTCAATTCTAAAATGATTTATGGATTAATAAATCAAAACACAGTTAAGGCTAGTATTAGAAACTCAATTTAATGCAGTCCTGCAGTTAGGCACTGTTTAATGCCTAACAATAGGCTAGAACACCTAGTACCTTTCAAACTAAAAAGCTACATAATGTTGCTTTATTTGAATACCAAAGGTAGCTTTACATTTTTTATCAAGCAGAGTTAGTGGAAAATAATCTTTGTTTGGAGGAAATTTGGGAAGAGAATCAAATTAAAAATAACAGTAATAGATGAAAGCAAAATCTTAAGGATCAATTTGTAACATATGATGAATCATACAGATACTCCTAGAAATCAAAAAAGAGTTTCATATAAATAAATACCTTAAAGGCGATAACATTTAAAATAATAACTTCACTTGAGAATATCAAATTTGTTTATTTAATCCCTCGGTACTATGCCTCATTCATTAATAGTCTCTCAATACATATCTGAAAAATAAATGAAGCACAATTTTATATATCTTATCTGACCTATTTAGCACTCCTTTGCATTATTCTTCAGTGAAAATATATTCTTTCTAATATAAAATACCCAGTTGGAAATTAGCTCAGAGTTTGCATGCTTTACATATGAAGTCCTGGGTTTAATATTTTAATAAATTAAGTATAGTCTAAAATTCCTCAAAACTATATTGTGAATTAATTTTTCACTCTGAGATATTCTTGTACAAATAATTGGAGCTGAAAAAAATGTACCTTATTAAATTTGTTTCTAAAGTGGTTCAACATAAAAAACAAAGTTGTACAAGATTATCTATAATATACCTGTAGTGATATTTCACTACAACTTTAGAAACCACACATTTGAATCTTGGACAGAGATATCAGCTTCAGAATCTTTCACTCCATTACCTCTTGCTCTAGAGTCAATGGAGGTGAAATTGCTTATATAAATAGCAATTACAATAGGACTATAGTCATGAGAAAGCTTGCTAGCTTTTAATTTATAGTTCATTTCCACTATTTTAATAAAAACTGTTTTTTCTGTGTTTCTATGTTTTCTATGAAATATAAAAGAAATGTTTTGTTTTCAGAGAAAATAAAAAAGATTTTACATTTGACTGACTGCGTTATTTGTTTCTAATAGTTTATTGCAAAACAAAGCAATATAATCTAGGAAGTATAGGAGGGGCTTGCATTGGTTCATCACCATATTTTTTAACAATGTACTTGTTTTGTAGGGAAAAAAAGTGCTCTGTGGTGAAAACTAATTATTTATGAGAGCTATTTCTTCTGAGAAGCCAACAACTGTCAGAACTTCATCCTTTCATTAGCTTTTCTGAAGATCTTTCTGAAACCTCATTCTTTAAAAAAAAATTGACTCAACATAATTAGAAAAACAAAAACTGTGGGAGGTTTAGAAATGGAATGAAATAGAAAATCATTTCTTTCTATGATGTGCCTTTGTTTACTTAAGAAACAACAAATTCTAAGAATTTTTGTGGAGAGACAATATTCTGAGACATCAATTAGAAATCAATTCGGGAACTGTCACTTCCAGTCAAGATGAAGTAATAAGGATTGGTTTAACCCCTTCCAATTAAGAAGCTAAAAAGATCATTCAAAATATATGGGGCATATGATTTTCAGACACTGAACAAATGGCAGGGTAAAACTTGATTCCTGCAATATAGGTAAGTTTTACTTATACAGCAAAGGATATCTAGGCTGCAGCACAAAGAATAGGGGACCCAATTCTAGTATGATACTACTAGACTGAGAAGACAAAGAAGGTTGTAAAGTTAGATCATGTGGAAAACAATACCAAAAAAAAAAAAAAAAAATCAGGAGCTGCGAAGTCCAGAGGCGTCCCCTCCAATCAAGATAGCTATGATGTGATTGTCTAAGCTTGCATTTAAGTAAACTGCTCCAGCCTAGGCAAAGAGTCAATAGACCAAACTAATTCCTGAACTCAATTATGTCTGAGTACTTTGTATTACTTCCAACTCAAAAGGAAATATGTCCTAAATCCAAGACACTAGGTCAAGTCTTCAGAAAAAATATTACCTTATTTTTCAACTAAATTGGTACTGAGCTAAAAACTTTTCAATCTACCCTAATAAATCTTTAAAGCAAGTTTCAAAAGTATATCACTGCATTCCAGAACCAACCTGATAGAACTGAGAGAAATAGAACTAAGTCAGTATTCAAAGACATAAAACTCAGCTTTGGCACCCAATCAAAACCAGTCTCATATTTGTCCCACTTCAGGAGAAAAAAATAAGAAGAAATAGATATAAACATAGAATTGTGAATATAATAAGTTGGCTTGTTTTTTTGTAAATTATAAAAACTATTTTGCTGGGGCTGGAGTGATAGCACAATGGTAGGACATTTGCCTTACATGCAGTTGACCCAGGACTGACCTCAGTTCAAACCCCGGCATCATGTATGGTTCCCCAAGCCAGGAGCAATTTCTGAGTGCATGGCCAGGAATAACTCAGGTGTGCCTTCCCCCCCAAAAAAACTATTTTCCTTATGTTTAAGAGAGGGGGAAATACAGATACAAGGATAAAATTGGAAGTGTTTTAAAGATGCTAATGAGATTTCTAATTTAAATATGCATATATGTTCAATAAAATTTACAGTAAGGTAAATAAAATTCACAAAATAGTAGCACCACATCTTAACCAAGGGGCTGTTCAGAATTGTTATGACAGTTCTCTAATCAAACAGCATAAGCATCTGCTTGGAAATGGAGTGGCTTCCAAAACTTTCTTAGAACACGTTCTGAAAGTTAAGGAAATTTCTTTCACCTTAAGATGTCTAGTCACTTTTAGCAGTTCAAAGCATTAATGTTCTTATTCCTGAAAGCATTAGGAACCATGCTATAGTAACAGAAAAGAAAAAAAATACAATAGTTGTCTGTACAGTGAGATCAGCAGTGACCTTCTATCTACCAGATGCTTTCCATTCCTTATCTTGATTAAGTTCTATACAAAACATGGATATTTTTGATAGTCTCTGCATACTCTAGAATTCATCACCATTTATCCTGTTATGTTGTCCTTCTTTTCTAACCCTTATCCTCAAGATCTCGCATCCCTCTGACCAGGGAAATGAATTAAGCTAAGAAAGGCCTATATCTATAACAATAAGATCCAGAAGTTTTAGAATTCGCGGTGTGGCACTAGAGGTAAGGTGTCTGCCTTGCCAGTGCTAGTCTAGGACAGACCGCAGTTCGATTCCCCTGGCATCCCATATGGTCCCCCAAGCCAGGGGCGACTTCTAAGCACATAGCCAGGAATAATCACTGAGTGTCACTGGGTGTGGCCCAAAAAAAAAAAACAAACCAAAACAAAACAAAAAACCCCAGAAGTTTTAGAATTCATAAAACAGTACAAAGTAAGATATCTTTTCTTGCCTTGATAACAATGAGCTGGCAACATATTTAGTGTCAGTTTAAAGAGGCATACCTATGTAGTTCAGTCACTTTATGCATCATAAGTTATTGCACATCACAGAATAAAAACACTGCACTGACCACTATCCCACATTGACACTAAAGTAAGTAGTAGGTCCAGAGGTCACATTGTGATATGAATGTATCTTATAACTCTCAGTCTCAGAAGCAAGAAAACATAGAAGTCATAAGAAAATAAGGTGTGAAATGTACAAAGCCAGAGGTCAGTTTGTGAGGAAACTTTCTAATCAATACAGTAACATTATAATTGGAAAATTCAATTCTTAACAACACCTAATATAGAAAAATATCCTCTCTTGTTGATAATCTGTTTAATGGCAGCATGCACAATTTTACCTAAACATCTAAAAGAATATGGTTAGAACTCTTCTTTGTAGAGCAAAATTCTACTGATATAAGTCAATAAATGTTTATTTCTAATATTTCTTGCTCGTGGTCTCCTAAAATATAAGCCTTACATCTTAGCATAAGGTACAAATATTATTCAGAAGGAGTATTATAGTTCAAGTTTTGCCATATGGGTTGCAGCATTGCTAGGACAACTGGTATGGTAAGTGAGTCCAGGGTTATGTCTCACTTGATAAAAACAATTCTAGAACCAGAAAAGCTAGGCAGTATGATTTTCAAGGTCAAACAGTCTGTATGATTAATAAAACCTCTATGTTAATATAGGTTTGATCTGAGACAGTGAATGAGGCCAGCAGAATTGCTGTGCTTACCAGATCTCAGATTGAGGGTTCAGTCAGTAGAGTTGGAAAGCTTAGTGAGTAAACACCAATAACTCAATTGGCAGGACTTGTGTTCAGCAAGGTAAGAATCTGGCAAAAAAAAGAAAAGGAAGCTACTTTTTCTCTTGAGTTACTTAAATATTAATCATCAATAACATTTTATATCCACTAAGTATTTTATGTGAACAAGAAACAAATTTCTATTATGTTTAAACTATTATAGCTAATCTAGTTTAGGTTTCTCTCATCCTGTTTCTCTTTCACACATATACACCACACACACACACACACACACACACACCACACACACACACACCTCTTGTGTTGTCAGATAATTATTAAATTATTAGCCTTAGACATCCTGAAGGAGAGACCATGTCCCTAAATGAAAAGGGTAATTTCTTTAAAAGACAAGAAATCAAGATATAATTATACTAACAGTGCAGAGATTTAAAGAGAAAAAAAATTATGGTGGAGATGTTGCTGTTGCCCAAAGGGGAAGCATGGCCAGTCTGAGTTTGGAACAGGAAGCCAACTAGCAGTCTTAGGATGCATTTCGAAGCTCAAGAATGACTTGATAGGCCTACATTTTAGTCTTGGCAAAAACAAAGATGATAGTTAATGTCAGTAAAACTTCAAGACTTAAGACTTCAAAGTTGTTATAGATGGCAATCATCTATGACTCTGCTGAATCCCTAACTTAATTAGATCAGCCTAAGCCAAGTTATATCAGTATGATTACTCTAACCATTTAAAAAAAATTCTCTTTTGTGGCCAGAGTGATATCACAGGCAGTAAAGCATTTGCCTTGCACATGGCCAACCCAGGTTCCATCCCCAGCATCCCTTTTGGTCCCCCTCTGAATTCTGAGTCAGGATTAACCCCTGCGCACAGACAGGTGTGCCCCCAAAACAATAACAAACAAATAGAAACCAAAATAAGTCTTTAAATAAACTCCATTCTCACATTCCCAATGGATATTATAGGAATCAGATTAATAATGCACGTTAAGCTTATACTACTGTCACTTTCTTCTTAGGCTGATTACTTCATTCACCTCTTATTATTCGCAAAACTTTCTAAAATTCACTGTCCTCAATTCCTAACCCATATAAACTAGCTGTTTTCTCCTATTACCCTCTCTAATAATTCTCTGGTTTTAAATTTGTATTGGAGGGGAACTATTTAGAACAGGTCTAGTCTAAGCTAGAGGACCTGAAGGAGTGAGACAGAGTGAGACTGGAAAAATTTTACACTAATAACTTTAGCTCTCTTGCTCCATAGAACCAAAGGAGAACAGTAATTGTTTTCTTTGAGGTCAAGTAAGGTTTATGGTTTGTGTTTGCAGTCTAGTCAATGTTCTTGGCTTTGCTCAAAGACCTAAGAAAAATGCTGGGTTTTAAAATATTTTAAGTTACTTAACCACAATAATATTAAATATATTTAGTATTTTAACATCCAGTGGAAGAATTGGTATGGTAATTCCAATCAGGGAGTTAGAAAGACCTTCTCAATGAGAAAAGGCAGTGTTACTAGCATGCATTGGGAAAAAAATCTGCTTTGACAAATTCACCCCTGATGTTAGCTTCTATTGTTGATGAAGTTTGTTATCCAAGTCAGGAGTCGGTGTCTTTTCTTTCTAATAATTGTATCTTTGTCACAAGTGTCATGTTCCTCCAGGTCCTCATTCTTGTTCCTAGATGACTACTATAAAAAAATCTTCATCATGATATGTTCAAAACTAACTTTACTATTAAAGATATGTGGGTCTTCTCCATCAGTCTTTTCATGGATAGAACTCTTAATCCCCACAACACATTATGTTAAGAATTCTATTATTACTTTTTTACATGAGAATACAAAAATTTAACTGCATTAGATGAGAAAAGATCCAGGCTTCAGGTCATAATATCCCATGCTGAGTCAAATAGCTAGCATTTATGTCTTGCCCTAAATTATCAAATATAAAACAAAGGTTAAATGTTATTTAAAATAATTTTTTAGAAAATAAAATTATTTTTTAAATAATATTTTTTAAAATAATCTTTCTTTAAATACCATGATTACAAACATGATTGTAGTTGGGTTTCAGTCATAAAAAGTGCAATATTCTCATCACCAATGACCCCTTCACCCTCCTCCCCCTCCTGTATTCAAGACAGGCTTTCTACTTCCCTCATTCATTGATATTATTATGATATTTCTCAGTATAGTTATTTCTCTAACTGCACTCACCACTATTTGTGCTGAACTTTATATCATGAGGCAGTCCTTCCAGCCTTCGTCTGTGGGAATTATTTCAATAATGTCTTTTATTTTTCTTAAAACCCATAGATGAGTGAGGCTCTTCTGTGTCTCTTTCCCTTTGACTTATTTCATTCAGCATAATAGATTCCATGTAAATCCATTTATATAAAATTGTTATCACTTCATCTCTCCTGGTGGCTGCATAATATTCCATTGTGTACATGTACCACAGTTTCTTTAGCCTTTAATCTATTAAAGGGCATCTTGGTTGTTTCCAGAGTCTGGCTATTGTAAATAGTGCTGCAATGAATGTAGGTATGAGGAAGGGATTTTTGTATTGTGTTTTTGAGTTCCTAGGGTATATTCCTAGGAGTGGTATAGCTGGATCATCTGGAGCTCAATTTCCAGTTTTTTGAGGAATCTCCATATTGTCTTTCATAAGACCTGGACTAGACAGCATTCCCACCAACAGTGAATGAGAGTTCCTTTCTATTTAAATCCCCACCAGCACTGATTGTTCTTGTTCTTTGTGATTCAGCACACATAATAAATGTGCCTTTAGACTAGTCCCTGGAAAAGGAAGAAGATGGTCTTGGTCTGTCTCACAATTTGCTCCTGTTACTTTATAATTGGGAGAGATGTCAGGTAATAGGCCCGAGGAGTTGGAGCATATTTAAAGTCATGGGTAGAATAGCTGATGAAGTCCTCAGGTTGTCCCCACCTTGATGTATTTTGCACTTGATGTAAAATTTGGTATGTCCTAAAGTTGTATTCATGGTGTGAGATCCTATTTATCATTGCCTTTTTTATGAGGCAAGCATGGGTGCATCCATGATTGTTACTCTTGAAGTAAACACGTGGGCTAAGGCACCAAGCAATATAGATAGACAGCAGCTGATTAGAAGTGGAAAAACCAAGAGTTGCTCAGAATCTGTAATCTTTGAAGCATGTGATACTAAGGAAATCTGAAGCCAGAAAGTGTTACCATCACTGAGGGAAGGATTTCTTAGCCCATCTAATTCAAGTACACAATTCTTAACTGAACTCAAAACAACTCAAAAGACTAACCAACTGCTTGTCTTCACAATAAAATATGAAAATAAGCTGAAAAGTGTGTGTATACTACAAATAATTGTGATTGCTATATAGATTATTTATACTGGTCTACTGATTGTACATTTATAAATTGTTTTCAGAATCAGAAAAGGAGATAAACGTATATTTGGATAGAAGTAGCTTCTCACTACCAACCTCTGCTCCCTCTCTACAGGCATTTAGAAGCTTGATAACATCAGGCATATAATAACTATTGTTAACATTTTGACTTATTAACTCCTTTGAGAAGAAAGCAAACAGATGACTCTCAAGCCTGGAAAATTGCCTATATTTTTCTACACACCCAAAAATTGCCAGTAATTTCAAGGGATTTCACAGAAGCATCAAGTTAAAAATCCTGTGAGATATAGTACTAGCTTCCTCTCAGATGAGAAAAGTGAGTTTCAAAGGGGTCAACTAATTTTCTCAAGATGATGCATTATTAAAAAATACGATCAGAAATCTAAATGCAAACATGGTTATTTTCCTATCACCCACACCATTATCTTCTCCAAAAACATATATCTATTCACAGATGGAGTTCAACTGCAATCTTACTTCCCAGGGTACTTTAGAAAGAAGGAGCTACGTCTAAGCAATCATATTACATTTTCACTTTTGTTTTGTGTTTACAATTTCAGAAATTTCTTTTGCATTAATCTATTCATTCTACAAATACTTAATCCTTCCTATGTGCCTAGTATTATAGTATTCCAAGATACAAAGTGAAAAAATATGGGTGTATATAGACAATACCAAACATGAAGTGTATTATTTAGTTTCCTCATCTCACTGGAAAGCATGAAATGTCTCAAGAGTCATTTGTTTCTCTGCACTCTCCACAGTATAATAAAAGTTATGAAATATTCAAAATGTGGGGTCAGAGCGATTGCACAGTGGTAAAGCACACATATATGTGTGTATATTCACTGTCTTAAATTTACATGTATGTCTATACATAAATATTCATAAGTACTAATACATGTATTAATATGCTACATATGTACAATATATTTCATCAATAAACTGAGTTGGTTCACTGACTATCTTAAAAGAGATATTGTTGGTGATTAATGATAAAATGTATTGGCAGTTGATTTTATTTTACTTTTCAAAGAGCAAATTAACTAGTTTGACCACTACAAAAATTAGTTAAAAGACATTTTAGATCATTTCTCTTTCTTCTAGAAATGCTACAAAATTATTTTCAATAACTAATATATGATGGTCACACAATACTCACAATTATTAACTTCAAAGATGTAATAGAAGAAAAATAAATAATGCTTGAAGAATCTTGCATTGTATGACAGTTTAGAATCTTTTGGAAATTTTTTAAAAACCTTTTCCTCACTTTATTCTGGGGAATAGAGTCTTCTTGACAACCTTCTTTAAGCCATTGTATTTCATCATGTAGTTATTCTAAATACCACCTATAAGTGAGATCATCATATTTGTCCTTCTAGCTTACTTCAATTAACATAATATCTTCCAGTTCTATGTCATAGCAAATTGCACAATTGAATCATTTTTTATAGCTATGGAGTATTTCATTGTATATATGTACCACATCTTCACTATCCACTCTTCTCTGTTGGACATCTATGTGATTCCAATTCTGAGCTCTTGTATTGAGAGGCTGCAATGAACAGTGATGTGCATACATTCTTTTGTATCTGTGTTTTTCTGTCCTGAGGATAAATACCTAAAAGCAGGATTGCTGGGCATATGGCAAATTAATTCTTGGTTTACTGTAAACCCTTCATACTGTTTTCCATAGGGGCTAAACCAAGCAGAATTCCTACCAGCAGTGGATAAGATTTCCTTTGTCACCACATCTCTGCCATCAGAAATTGTTCCCAATATTTTTGATCCGTGCCATCCTCACTGGTGTAAGATAATTGTTGTCTCATTGTTGTCTTGATGATAAGTGAAGATGAACATTTTTTCATGTGTCTTTTGGCTCTCTAACAAACATTTTTTATTTTATTTTATGAAAACAATTGTGATTTACAGAGTCCTTCGTAGTTGAATTTAAGGGCCCTTCTCACCACCAGTGTCAACCTCCCTCCATCAGTGAACCCAGAGTACATCCTATAACACCTTTTTTCCCTGGCCTGCCAGTGTAACAGGCCCCTTTAGATTTAGATTGTTACAGATTAGGTCTTTTGATTCTATTATTGGTGGCTTTGGCTTGGATATTTAGTTATGTCTCTAATTATTTCCTCACAATGCATCTAAGTCCAATTGGCCCCTGGTCCCTGGCTTTCATTAATCCCTTCTTCTTAGCTTTATAAAAAAATACAAGAATTTGTGGTAAAATAAAGTAATCCATGTCCCAAGATTCTATGAAAAAGATGGGAGCCCCAATTCAAAAGATAAACCAAAACCATATCAACCCAATTCAGTAAGCCTTTCAATTAAGCAATAAATACAAGTTGCCATGATAACAAAAATTTGAGTACTAAAAACAACAACATTTTACATCTTGCTCAGAGTTCACTGCTAGTCCAGATGTTCTCCAGGGCAACTGTCATCTATCTGTTGTCTGGACCGAGGAACTGGTCAGTGTAATAGCATTTCCATCCAAACAAGTATTTCTTTGACTACCAAAATATAAAAAAAAAAGAGGGCATTGAGCCACACCCCAAATCTCAAACATTTCTAACTACACCTCCCCACTTATTGTTCCATGGGAACAGGAGGTCACAAGGCTATGTCAGCTTCCCAGGGAAAAAAAGATTTATGATGCTGCCTGGATAGAGAGAAAAGGTAGGAATCAAAAGCCAGTGCACAGCAATTATGTCAACCAGAAAAAATTTCAAACTAAATTTAATATCAACAACCTAATTCCCCAAATAATTTCAATGTGAAAAGTGTTATCAAAATTATTTCCCTTCTTTTTTTAAGTAATGCTAACAAATTCTAACAAAATTTCTTTTTATTGTAACTTTTAGCATTATGTTAGGTAACTATTCAAGAGAGGAACATAGTATTTTGGTTCATTTTAATATTCTCACTCTTCTATCTAGATTAAAGAAGCTACCAACTCAGTTATTTTTCTGAATTGAGGCAAACAAAAAACCCAAATACACAAAATACCCATTTATTCAAAATCACAACCTAGTATACACATTTGAGTGTCAGTTATTTACTTGGTTTTCATGTGTAATTTTACTTGTACAAGTCAATGATGGGATTAATATTTGGGGGGCTTCTGTCTGGATAAGTGAGGGATAATAAATCAGTCCTTCATGTTTTTTTTAAAAAAAATTAAATAAATTTAAAATATTGCTAAATTTTTAATTAAAATTTTTTATTTTGTATTATCGTATATACCCGAGTGTAACCTGGCCCGAGGATAAGCCGACCCCCCCCTAATTTTACCTAAAAACAGAAAATTTAGTAACTCGAGTATAGGCCAAGGTGGAAAATGCAGCATCCATTGGAAAATTTCAAAAATAAAAATATATACTCAAAACAATTCCATAATTGAGGAATGAGTAGGTTAGATGTGTTTCAATATTTTCTGCTAAAGAAAAAACTGTAAACTAACAACAGTAACTTTAAAACTTTAAAGTGCAAAAAAACTGTAGCTTAACAGGTAATCAAGCTAAATCACAAAGGTTGAAATACTTTAAAACTGGATTCCTCATCATGTCGAAAAGAGCGTCAGCTGTATCTGATGTGAAGGTATTAGCATAGACATTGTCATCATCACTGAGTTCACATATATCATCATCACTACTCTCGGTCTCATACAATGCGCAGAATATTGTGAACATACAGTGGCATACAGTTCATTTTAGCCACTTACCTCTTTAGCTCAGACACGACTTGTGGACTTAGCTGAAGCACTGACCGCTCCAACAGACATCACTGGAGACTACGTGCATTTTTTTTTTAAATATGGAACGCTTCACGAATTTGCGTGTCATCCTTGCGCAGGGGCCATGCTAATCTTCTCTGTATCGTTCCAATTTTAGTATATGTGCTGCCGAAGCGAGCACAGACTACGTGCATTTGATTCAGTGCATGTGCACCAAATCAAATAACCTGTATGATCCAAGTATAAGCCGAATTCAGGATTTTCGGCACAAACTTTACCAAAAAACTTGGCTTATACTCGAGTATATATGGTGGCAAGCTTCCTACCATAGACTGATCTTCTTGGCCTTTGTTTCTATTGTCTAGGAATTATTATCATACTAACTTATTTTATGTCCCACAAAAGAGCCAATCATTCTATGTCTATTCCGCTCCCTCTGACTTTGCTCAGCATAATACTTTCCATATCCACCCATGAATAAGCAAATTTCACTACTTCATTGTTCCTAGCAGCTGAATAGTATTCTATTGTGTAGATGCACCATGGTTTCTTTATCTACTCCTCTGTTTTCGGGAATTTAGGTTGTTTCCGGGAATTTAGGTTGTTTCCAGTTTCTGGCTATTGTGAATAGTTCTGCACTTAACATAGGAGTTCAGTGAGCTTTTCTACATTGTGTTTTTGAGCCCCTAGCATAACCCAAGGAGTGGTATTACTGGGTCATATGGAAGCACTATTACTATGATAGTTGGAAATAATCACTCTGGAGAGGAACTGGGTGCTAAAAGGTGATAGTGATATGTATGATACCCCTTCAGAGATAATATTTCAAACCATAGTGTCTAAGATAAAAAATGAATATATATTTATATATATGGAGAGAGAGAGAGAAGAAATGGAAAATGTCTGCCACAGAGGTAGGCAGGCAGGGGCACAGGCAAGGAGGAGGACAGAGGGAAATGAGGACACTTATGGCAGGAAATGTGCACTGCTGAAGGGTGTTGTATATTGATGATTGAAAATAAATCATGAATAACTTTGTAACTGTGTATCTCATGGTGACTCAATTAAAGAACTAATTTATAAAATATAAAATAAATTATCTTAAAAATGCATAATTTAAAGAGTTAGGATTCTCTAAAAAATACCTTTCATAGAGACTCAAGAGATAGTATAGTTTAAGGCACATACTCTATGTAGCATTATCCAAGTTGGTTTCTACCACCAATTTGATCCCTATCTGGCAGTACTGTATCCTCAAGTCCTTGCATTGAGCTACCAGATGAGTTGCATAAGAATTGCCAGAAGTGATCATTAGGTCCCCTGAGTACCACTTGGGAGGTCCCCCAAAAAATCTTTTTCCTGAATGTAATTCCAAGTAACATAATAGTCCAAAAATCTGTTTGAGTTCTTATCGTAATATCTGCAGATATGGGGAAGAGTTGTGGAGGAGTTTCATCATATTTAATTATTTATTATTCTTCTTTTATTGTCAACTGAGCATATTCAAGTTCCATTCCATTCAAGTTCTTAGACCTAATGAGGGTCATTTGTACAATCCCTTCTATGAAATCATTCTGTTTTGGCTTCCAGGAAAAAAGTATGAGGTGGTCCAATGTGAAAAGCATTCCAAGTGAACCCTTCTGTGGATATTAATTAGACTTTTTGTTTGTTTGTTTTGGGACCACACTTAGCTGTGCTCAGGACTTATTCCTTTCTCAGCACTCAGGAATTAGTCCTGACAATGCTGGGGGATCATTTGGGGTGCTGGAAATTGAAGTCAGGTTGGCCATATACAAGATAAGCACCCTATTACTGTACTCTCTGTCCACCCCATCTGCTGATATTAAAAAATAGAATCAGCTTAAGTAAAAGGGGAAACTTACCAGTTTTTCAATTTCTAACAAATCATTTTATTCTAGAAAGGGTGATTTTTTATGCTAACTGAACTACCTGTCTTTGTATGTATTGTCCATACTACGTGAATTATTTCATATGAAAAGATTCATAATATATGAAAACTATTTGTTTAATGTTACTCTTTTATAATAAGATATTAATTATTTTATTGTTATTGTAATAGCATAATGTTACTATTTTAATAATACTTTAGTAATGGGGGAGAAGAGAGGACCTTTAACAAAAATAAGGGGGAGAAAAAGGAAAACATAAAAACAATAAAATATGTGATAAGGAATAGTCTGATCAATTCCTGTTTTTAACAAATATATATAATGAAATCATCAACTATACATAGGAATTTTTCCACAGGAAAAAAATTTAAAATATTTTCTCTAGGTAAGAAACTAATATAACAAATCAATTTAAAAAACCAAAACCAATAAATATGTAGTTTGGGGCATGACATTTTATTTAAGGTAATAAAATATTTTTTTAAATGCCCTCTCTACATTTTCTTATTTTTCCCTCTCATTGAACAGAAAGTTTCAAAATAAATTGTATTTCCCAGTCTAACATTTCTAATCTCTCTGCTTCTTACCAAATGTGAGTTTTCCAATATTGTCACTACATTTTATGACATGAAAATCTATTCTATATCAAACCAAGAAAATAAAATTCTACAGTGGTATTACATTACTGTTCAAAACCATGGAAAAACATCATCTTAAATGCTTATTATCACTCAAGAAGAATGAATGCTAAAAAATACTTTTTAAAATAGAAACACATACTCCAGACTGATCTTGGAACTCTAAAAAAAAAGCACTGGAACATCTAAATATGTTTCCAATTTGGGTTACCAGAAAACAATAGCTTACAAAAGAGGCCCATTTTCTTTTAATATATATGTGGAAAGAGTTTTGTGAAATACTTTGACTCATCAGCTCTTTCTTCCCTTCATGTTGTGTGTGTGTGTGTGTGTGTGTATGAAAGATACACTAAACATATATACATACATATTGAATAACCAATAGTTTGTTTTGGCTCTGCAAGGCACTAGCTTGTTTCAAATTAAAAGTTGGCAGAAGACCATAAACATATGGAACATACTGGCTTGCCTGTGACCTAACAATGAACTTAATACAATTCAACAGTGTCTTTAAGCATATTCATCAAAAGCAATATTTTTCTGACAAATGAAATCAGAAAAAATAAAGGACAAAAAAATATGGAACTTAAATCTGAAATAGAGTGCCTATAATTTGAGTGAAAATCTAGAAGAATATTTAAACTTCTTTTTTCTTATGCGGCACACCCTGTGATGCTCAGGGATTACTCCAGGATATGCACTCAGAAATCTCTCCTGGCTTGGGAGACCATAGGGGACTCCCGGGGATCGAACCACGGAGGTTAGTGTATGCAAGGCAAATGCACTACCGCTTGCGCCACCTCTCCAGCCCAGAGTTAAACTTTCTAATAACATATAACAATTCTGTAAATTTAAACCCTAAAATTATCTGAGATCACAATTCCTCACCACTAAATTTATTAAAATTTAATTAGGAGGGACCTCAGATATAGTGCAACCTGGTCAATCCTAGTCACCTCCCAAGCTTCCCCAACCACTTCCATCCATCGCTCCTGAGCCCAGAGTCAAGAATAGCCCTAAGCACAGATGAGAGTGCCCTCCAAAAAACGAACAATAAATAAATAAATTATAAAAGGACTTACTTCTCAAGTCACTTAGAGGAACTTTAGAAACAATTTGGAGTTTACTGTCTCATTTGTTCTGTTGTCAGTTTCTTTAGATTGATTATTTTCTTATTGAGAAATAGGGTGGGACTTAATTATGCATAATAAATGCAATTTAAAGAAAACATCTCCCTGAAGAGGTCTTCCCTCTGAATTTTGCTGTTTCCTCAAATTCTACTGTTAGTCACTGGATCATGTTCAATGAAAACTTCTTGCCTGGTATCACATAAAACATCAACTACTATAAAAAAAAAAAGGGCAACACATTGGCTTTAATAAAGTTTGCATTGATTTGTTAAGGAGTTTTTATTCTTTTCAGCAGTAGTCAGCAAACTCTGAGCCAAAGTTTTATGGGAACTTTTCTTAACATTCATTACTTATATATTGCCTATGGCTGATTTTTATGGGCTATAGTAGCCCATCTGATTAGTTGAGAAAGAAATAGTATATCCCACAAAAACTTAAAGGTTTATCATATAGCCCTTAAATGAAAAATATTTACTGATTCCTGATATGGACTTTGAAATGGAGAAAGAAAAAGAGAGAGATAGAGCAGGTGAGGGACTTAAAAATAAACTTAAATTGGCTTCAGAAAATAATCTGCACTAAGGGAAGGCTCGTGAAATGACTAGTTCTCACAATATAGTCTGTAGAGGTAAATATCACAATCTGGGGAACAAAAAGATTGTCAAGAAATAGCTATTACCTGAACAATTTCATTCATTCCATAAATCTCTGTCGATGACTTACTTGTATGCAAGATACTGTTAGAGGAGATGTCAAAAAGTATTAAATCAAAAAATCTCAAACTTTGATTTCCTTCATTCTAGTGAGGGAGGATAGATAACCTGTGAATTATACAGATAATTGAATTATGTGAGGAGTTATAAAGGAATAGTAGAAGGGGCATCTATAAAAAAAAACGGACTTTTAAAACCACCAAGATTCATAGACACTTCAGCAGAAAAATAAAGAAGTAAGGGGAAAGTTAGCTGCTGTCTAAGAGAACAGCAATACACTGAGATGTAGAAATTTGTCTTGTCTCAAAAAGTCTGAGGCATTGGTTTTTGTTTATTTGTTTTGTTTGTTTGCTTTTTATAATAATTTTTTATTCAAGCACTGTGGTTACAAAAATGTTCTTAGTTGTGTTTCAGTCATAGAATGACCACCACCCATCACTTTTTCCAGCCACCAATGTTTCCCATTTCCCTCCTCCCCTACCTCTATCTGTCTTCGAGACAGGCATTCTATTGCTCTCTGTCACTATAATTGTCCTGGTAGTTGTTAATAATACCCAGAGATGGGGCCAGAGCGATTGCACAGCGATAGGGCATTTGCCTTGCACGTGGCTGATCCACGATCAACCTTGGTTGTATCCCCAGAGTCCCATATGGTCCCAGAGCCAGGAGTAACCCCTGAGCATCACTGGGTGTGGCACAGAAACAAAAACAAAACAAACAAACAAACAGAAAAAAGAAAAGAATACACAGAGCCAATAGAGATGCAAGCCGGGAGGACCAGCCCATATATGAAGTTTACCACAAAGAGTGTTAAGTATGATTAAAGAAATAATTGTACTAACAACTACCAAGAAGTCTGTAGCATTGTGAGGGGAAGTCAGAGAAGAAACTGAGATAGACCTAACGGCCTTTTCTGTTTGTTTGTCTTTGTTTTTTTTTAGGGGCTACATCCGATGCCACTCAGAGGTTATTCCTGGCAGACTCGGGGGACCATAAGGGATGTCTAGGATCAAACCCGGGTCAGCAGCATGCAAGGTAAACACCCTACCCACTGTGCATTTGCTCTGGCTAATAAAGTCCACTTTTAATTTTATTCTAAATGGTTTTGGGGTTTTTTTGTTTGTTTGTTTGTTTGTTTGTTTTGGTTTTTGGGTCACACCGGGCAGCGCTCAGGAGTTACTCCTGGCTCTATGTTCAGAAGTCGCCCCTGGCAGGCTCGAGGAACCATATAGGATGCCGGGATTCAAACTACGGACCTTCTACATGGAAGGCAAACGCCTTACCTCCATGCTATCTTTCATGCCCCTATTCTTTTTTTTTTTTTTTTTTTTTTGGTTTTTGGGCCACACCCGGTAACGCTCAGGGGTTACTCCTGGCTATGCGCTCAGAAGTCGCTCCTGGCTTGGGGGACCATATGGGACACCGGGGGATCCAACCTTGGTCCGTCCTAGGCTAGCGCAGGTAAGGCAGGCACCTTACCTTTAGCGCCACCGCCCGTCATGCCCCTATTCTAAATGTTTTAAATAGAGGAACATGCACAAGCTAACATGTATATTTTACCTATTCGTTTATTTACTTTTGGTTTGGGGGCACAACAAGTGATGTTCAGAGGTAACTCCTAGTTCTGCACTTCTGGTAGGACTCAAGGAACATTATTGGGTGCCATGAATAGGATCTAGGTGGGCCATTTGCAAGACAAGCAACACTATGCTTTGTACTATTGCTCTGCACCCCAACATGTATTTTAAATAGTCACTCTGCTGCTACATGAAGAATATGGTGAAATTATAAACAATTGCTATGGAAACAATCCAATAATAAAATTAAAAGTTCCCAAATACTAGATTAGTTTTTGTTTGGGAAACTACCTAATAAACCTGGTAAAGATAAGTCTTTCCACTCTCACTTTGGGCAAATCTTAGAGAAGAGGTTTTTAAACAATGATTTAAGTTGGCCTTTATAATACATTGATGGAAAACATTTTTTAGATTTCTCCTTCAAGATGTGATAAGCACAGACAGATTTGGATCATTATAATGTTGAATGAAAAAGTTGCTGGAGAGAGAAGTGCCTGAGCGGCAGAGTTGACAGGGCACTGAGAAAAACAAGTAGAAAAAGGTGAGCAAGGAATTTCAATTTAATGATGGTTAAAAACACTATAAGCTGTTTACTTCTTTATGTAGATGTAACAATCCTACACAACTTCTATTGCCCTTCAAAATTTTATGTTTATCTTATACACAGAATTCTTTGTTGTAGGCATTGTTTCTAGAAAAAAATTAAAGGATTATCACAGTGTGCCTAATTTGATTGTAATCTCTATCAAGAGAAACCCAAGCTCTCCCATTTTCTCCACCAAAAAAAGAAAACTACTTAGAAACACTGTCAACAACATGCTTGTATTCTAATGTGTTAATAAATAAAACTATTTGATGTTAGTGCTTTTAAGGGCCATGATATGGGATTGGAATATAAAACACTTAAAGGCTATTTTAGGACATGTGGTACATTACTTAAAAAGCTAAAAATTCAGTTACACTTAAGAATTCAAATTAAGAAAACTGAAGCACTAATAATATTGGTGAACCTACAAAGTCATATTGCTGGCAGTAAAGTAACACTGGAACAACCTAGCAATCCAGTCTTCTAGCTCCAGGTGAAGATCACTCTGCTATAGCTGCATTGCCAACACAGCTTTTCCTGGCCCAGCTGTGCCAATGATGGATAGAACCAGATGTTCTTGAAGATTCATCACTTCCTGTGTGAAATTACTCACATAGGCATAAGCTAGTAGTTACTGCAAGCAACTCAATACACTAATTAAAAATAACAGTATGTTCCCAGATGTCTTTCTCTAAGTAAATAAATTCTTAGGTCTCAATCTATCCTTGAGTAGATATGGGAATTTATTTATTCAATTCACTGACTCACCCAGGAGTGATGGGCAAAACGAGAATTTTCTTATATTGAATTCAAAAGTGTAACTCAAGTTTTAGCTTTCTAAGTAATGCATCCCATGTCCTAGAATGGCCCTTTAAAATATTCACATCCCATACTCAAGCAATCAAAAAGGGCTACTCAAAGAGGTTTATATGAAATTGCCAGACTCTTACTACTGCTGGAATAGAAAGCTGGGAGAACAACATACTAAGAAGAGCCCATAGTTACATATTTACCCTTGCAAAGGTCTTTAAGTTATCATAATGTGCAGAAATATAAAATCCTGTACATTTTATAGGCTTTCTATATAATTGTACATTACTGATTTTTCAGACATAAGCATGAAAATAATAAACTTTGATGGAATTAAATTTATCTTGTATAAATTACTTAATTCTCTAGTCTCATTGCAATAAAATGAAGATCATGGTGCCTACTTTCAGAAGTAGAGATTCTGTACATGTGGTGTACTGCACTTTGTCTGGCAGAGACAGTACTCAGTAACTTGTACTATTGTCAATAATTAATAATAATTCAAGTAACTGGTGCCATTGAGGCACTTTTGAGGGCCATCCATATGAGTTATGGAACTCTCTAGAATGTCTCTGAAACTGTCAAGTTTCATCTCAGTGACACTGTATTCTTTTATTAATAACTTCTCTTTCTAAGAAAAGAAATTAAGTCAGGAAGATGAGAAAGAGAAGTAATGGGAGAACAGGGGTCAGAGCCTCTGTTTTATTGGTGATGTGGGAGAGTGGTATAGCCATAAAACACAGACTCAACAATACTGAAAATATTAAGGTCTAAGTTGCAAGCACAAAACTTTGTAATGTGCCTTTGTAATGTAATGTGTAAAGTAGGAGACAGGGAGCAAGGGCAGAGGTGCTGGAGGATATCAGAGTTTAGAAACACTGATGAAAGTTGACACAGATGGTGGTATTGGTGTTGAATTACTATATGCCTAAATGCAACTATTAATAACTTTGTAAATGATTACTCTAGCTAAATTTTAATTCTTTTAATAAAAATAACTTCTCATGATTTATTACATGAGAATAATAGTGATAGCAGAGGGAATGCATGGCAGATAGGGTGTTTTCCTTGCACACAGCCAACACAGGTTGCATTCCCAGCATCCCATATTATCTCCCAAGTCCACCAGGAGTGATTCCTGAGTGCAGAGGCAGTCATATGTGTTTCAAAAATAAAGGAAAAAACAAATAATAACTTTATATTCTCATAATTCAAGATCTAAGAAACACAGTCAAGTCAAACAATGACAAACCACAAAATTTCTCTAAGTTTAAAAAAATGTATGTCAATCTTGTAATATGGTGCTGTTCTTTCAAACTCTACATAGAAAAAAAATTTTAAAACTCTCTCTATATAGATATAAAACCTCAGCTAAGGGCCTACGAGTTAGTACAATCTATTTGCACATTGCCCATCTAGAATGGTTACGCTAAGCCCCACCAAGAATGATAGCTGAGTGCAGAGTCAAGGGTAAGTCCTGAGCACCACCAGCTGTATCCTAAGAACAAATACTAAATTAAAATAAGCAGAAAGACTATTTAAACATGTTTAATCTGGGCCAGAAGATAGTATGTGTGATAAACTACTTGCCTGGCATCCTACTCTGGCAGAAAAAATGCCTAGCATGTTCAAGGCCCAGAGTTGAATCCCCTGAACTGCAGAACTCTTAAGTAGGAACACTTTAAGGCCAAGTAAAACTTTATTCAATCTGCATTTTAGAACTGAGAATTATTTGAAGTTGGCCCCAATTCCCCTGAATACTCTTGGGATTGACCCCTTTATATTTAAAAATAATATTTATTTCTTACTTGTAAAACAAATGCTTAAAACGTCATTGCATTATAATATATAAATTCTATGTATGTTTTATAAATTGAAGTCTAAACATATCACATTAACTTTACCACTAAAAGTACAGTTCTGGGGGCCGGGCGGTGGCGCTAAAGGTAAGGTGCCTGCCTTGCCTGCGCTAGCCTAGGACGGACCGCGGTTCGATCCCCCGGCGTCCCATATGGTCCCCCAAGAAGCCAGGAGCAACTTCTGAGCACATAGCCAGGAGTAACCCCTGAGCATCACAGGGTGTGGCCCAAAAGATATTTAAAAAAAAAAAAAAAAGTACAGTTCTATCTTTTATCAGATAATTGGCTTTATGTACATAATTTACTAGCCACCTTTCTCCTTTTGTAATCTCTAATTTGGCCTTATAGGCTGAAAGTTTATTGTTTATTATTTATTATTCAATTTTATCATTTTAACTATTTATCCACATATATAATATTTTTACATACAACTTAATGAAATAACTGTCTTTCTTTATTTGCACTAAGTAGAAAACCCTCTATACCATTTATGCCATACCAGTATGGCATATATGGTATACACCATACCAGTATGATCTTATCATTCCTTTTAAAACATGTATATATATGTATGTGTGTATATACATGCATATGAGTGTATGTAATACAACTTCTTTTATTCAATAATCTGTTGGTAAGTATACAGTTATTTCCAACTCTGTTGTAAATATTGCTATAGTGAAGGAGAATATGCATCTATCTTTTTGATAGTAGATTTTTTTAATCGGTAAATAAATATCCATAAATGGATTAACAGGATGGTATAAAATTTCTGTATGTACTTATAATGAGAGGCTGAAATTTAAATTATTATTTCAGTTGCATGAAAGGCAAATGCTTTATCTTTTATCCTCTAGCCTTATTTTTACATATTTATTTGATATAGTGCAGGAGATAAGATGATTGCCTTCAACCCAACTTCCACTCCAGACCTGTATATGGATTCTCCAGAAGCCAAGCGTAGTAAACCCTGAGGACATCTAGATATGGCTCAAACCCACTACACATACTCTAATACACTGAATATTTACCTTTGGGTATAAACTTGGCAAAGGGTGGACTGTGGTAAAAATTACTTAAATTTGCACCTCTATACTATAAAAATAATAAAATATTCTATGAGATATATCACAAGAATAAATGAAAACAATTCCTCAGAAACACTTAACAGTATGATTAATATGTAAATGCTCCTTTTTTTTCATTTTTTCACTCAGACAACCAATGTTTGTTATCAGTCCACTATGAATCACATAATTGCTATAGGATTATAAAAACCACCAAAACAGGCATAGCTCCTGCCCATACAGAATCTAGAATTTAGACAGGCTTCCTAGAGTTCAGTGGAGAAAAAAGTAAAATGTTTTATTAGAACCATTCCCTGTGTATCTGAAAGATTTTTATAGTAGTCACTAGTGTAATTCCCATGATAGTTCTAACTTCCTATTTTCCAAAAAACATGATGGAATTATACTTTATCTCTTTTAAACTTAAATAAGCCTACCTACATCACTTACATTGGTCTATGAGACCTGATAGGGATAGGTGTTCCTTTCAGGCTAAAACTATTTATAGTTTTAAGTATGACACATCCTAACATTATCTCCTCTGTGTTGAGATGGTCATGGAGCTTCTATCAGTCTGTTGAGTGAATATGGTGAACAGTTCGACTCTGAAAAGTCTACTGAAAAGGAATATTGAAGTTAAAATATCTGTGCTTTAAGTCACTGATCTTTGTGGTTATTTATTATTGCATAATATTCTATCTTAGTCTGACCCATATAAATACTTTGTCAAATCGCCCAAATCATTATGAAATCTATCCAGTACATTGAAAAATTAATAATCTCATGAGAAAACTATGAACGATGACTACAAAGATTTTAAGTAAAATGATATGATATTGTGAGATAGATAATGATATGAGGACACAGAAAAAAAACATGACAAAAGAGGATGCAGTTGTAATTTCAGGAACTAAATACAAAAACTAGCTAATAAGCTAGTATATATAACTATATAGAAAGCTAACTATGTAACTAGAAGGTAAACAAAAGAAGACTGGCAATGGGGCCATAGCGACAGCAGTAGGGCATTTACCTTGGAAGCTACTGACCCAGGATGAATCTGGATTTGATTCCCAGTGTCCCATATGGTCCCATATGGTCTGAGCACATAGTCAGGAGTAACCCCTGAGTGTCACCGGGTGTGGCCCCAAAACAAAAAACAAACAAAAAAGACAATAAAAATGAAGTAGCAGAAAGCATATATACACATATATTAGGCCTCAATAATTAACCATTAGTCTGAGAACAGGAAGCAGGAAATCATAAAATCATATGAGCATAGATCATAGAGCAGGAAGCTCTAAATCCTTGATAATATAATTCTTTATTTAAACTCCCACCCACCACTATATTTGAGACAGGCTCTCTACATCCCTCACTTACTAACATTGTTATGATAGTTCTCAGTGTAGTTATTTCTCTAACTGCATTCACCACTTTTGTGGTAAGCTTCATATCTTGAGCCAGTCCTTCCAGCACTCAACTCTGGGAATTATTTCAATGTCTTTAATGTTTTCTTAAAACCCATAGATGAGTGAGATTATTCTGTGTCTCTCTCCCTCTGACTTATTTCACTCAGCATAATAGATTCCATGAAATATTTAAACCATTTTGAATTATTATTTGTGTGCATCATTTGATATAGGTTTCATTTTATTTTTTATATGAGTCTAGCAAGTTTTCCCAGAATCACTTTTTGAAGAGATTTTCCTTGCTCCACATTATCACTTATCCTATTTGTACATATATCTCAGGCAATGTCTCTGAATTCTCAATGTTTCTCATTACCTGAAATTATGTTAATATTCTAATACCATATAGTTTTTATTACTCTAACTTTGTAATACAATTTAAAGTCAGCCTTCTATCTTATTTTTATCCTCATGATTGATTTGAATAGTCTTGAAATCTTCTGGTTCCACAGGCATCTTGGAATTTATTCTTTAACATCAAGAAGGATACAGAATGAAAGAGTTAATCTGATCTGATGATTTTGACAGTTTCAGTGGAGTGTAGGGTCAAAGTTTCATCACAACATGTTTAAGAGCATAGAGGAAATGCAGTTTATTAAGACTGTGTTGCTTTATTATGAAAATGTAGCTAGAGGCTTAGAAATGATAGAACTGTGAATAGCAACAGGTTGAAAAGGAAGGCAAAGAGTCAACTCTTAGGAGCTAGAGAGATAGTACAATGGGTAGGGCATTTGGCTTGCAGGCAGCCAACTCGAGTTCAATCCTCTACATCCCATATAGTCGTCCAAGCACCACCAGGACAAACTCCTGAATGCAGAGCTTTGAGTAACCCCTAATTATTTCTGGGTCTGATCCCCCTCCCCAAAAAAACTCACATATATACTAAGATACTGCTATAAAAATATAGAAAGAAAAGCAAACATTGTATGAACATTGAGTAGAAAAAAAATAGTCAGACTTAAACACCAAATCCAAAGCCAATAACAGAATCGATACTCAATCTAAAACATGCTAGACACAGAGGGGACAACTTATACTAGCAGCCCAGGGGGCAAAGGAGGGGACTATGAGGTGCATGCTGGAACCGGGGTGGAGGGAGGACAGCATTGGTGGTGGGAATGCCCTTGATTCAATGTCACTATGTACCAAAATATTATGTGGAAGATTTGTAACCCACTTTGGTCAAAATAAAAATTATTTAAAATATATATAGAAAGAACTCTGAAAACAATAAGAAAACAAACATTCTTATTCATAATGTGTCAATGATATTAATAGATGTCTCACATAAAAATATACATATATATATGACAGGGTCAGGGAGCTAGTACAGTAAGAAAGACACTTGCTTAATTATGACTGACCCAGGTTAAATCACTTGCACCACATATGGTTCTTCCAAGTACAGTTTGAAGTGACTTCTGAGCACAGTGTTGGGGATATGTCCTGAGCACAACCAGATGTGATCAAAAATACCAAATTTATAAAATAGTTTATTTTTTCAAAGCATGTGAAAAACATGATAATATCATATTATGAGAATAATGCAAACCAAAAAAAAACTTACTGCTATACACCTATTACATGGCCTAATACACAAATTCTGTCCAGAATGTGAACCAATGTGAACTTATTTATTACTAGTAGAAAAGCAAAATGATATAGTCACTTTGAAAGACAGTTCTTTAATATCCTAAAAATCAAACACATTCTTACATTGGACTCCTTAACTGAACAACTTGGAGATGAAAATGCAAGTCTACATAAAACCTAAGTGCAGATGTTTTGAGAAATTTTTACAACAATTGCAAAAATGTGCTAGCTATGAAAGTGCCCTTTGGAGGGAAATGAAGAAATAGTGGTACATCCAGACTGGAATATTACTCAGCACTCTAAGTAAATGTTCCATCAAGTTATGGGGGGAAAAAACACAAAATAACCCTAAATACATATGACTAAGTGAGAGAAGTCAAGAGGCAAAATCTATTCATGGGATAATGTCAATTATATAACAGTTTAGAAAAGAAAAATCAATGGAAACAATAAAAAGATCCCCCATTTCTGGGCCAAAGGGGTTAAGAGTAATTAATAAAATAATTTTTAGGGGGGCCAGAGAGGTGGAGCATGTGGTAAGGCTGTTTGATCCCCTGGCATCCTATATGGTCCCCAAGCCAGGAGCAATTTCTAAGTGCATAGCCAGGAGTAACCCCTGAGTGTCACTGCATATGCCTCCCCCAAAAAAGTAAAACAAAAGAATTTTTAGGGTAGTGAAAATACTCTGTATGATATTAGATTGTCATTCAGATCTGTATAATGTACAGCACCAAAAGTGAACCCTATGTTAAACTATAGTCTTTGGGTGAATTGATATGTCAATATAGATTTATCATTTACAACAATTTATTATTTCAGTGAGTAATGTTTATAATGATGAATGCTATACATGTGAAAAGTCAGAGATTATATGAAAAATAGTTATATAGCCACTTAATTTTTCTGTTAATCTAAAATGGTTCTGAGGGGCCCATGCCCAGTTGTGATAGGCTTACTTTTATCTCTGTGCTTCCTGGTGGAACTCATACATAGTACCTTGACTAGAATAATATTAGGGTATTGGGATATGTGGTAATTAAGGACCCCATTTACAGTAGGAGGAGTTGAACCCAGGTTTCTGTGTACAAGACCATATGCAAGGCCTTACCTGCTCTCCTATTCATCCAAATTCTTAAAATGCATTTTCACATAAAAGTAACATGAAGGCAATTCAAATAAGGAAAAAATTACAATGTAAAGATCAATAAAATTTTAATCTCACTTATAGTTTTGAAATGCAAAATCAATAGAATGTTACTTCTTATCAAAGAGATGTAAAGTTAAGGAAAATGATCATTCCCAAATATTCTTGGTGATAACACAAATTAATGCAATATTTGGAAATTAAGCAATTTAAGCTTTAAAAAGCTTTAAGAAAGTTCTAATTTAGCATGTGGGCTGTTCCATGGATCAAACTTACAAACCTCACAGACTATTAAATAAAGTGAATTTACTTTCAGTGATTTACTCACTTGATACGTAAATCAAGTACAATCAGACAGAGAAAATCCATTAAAATTCCTAGACATTAATAGCTTAACACCCATTAGTAAATCATCAAACCACTTCTTTAAAAAAAAAGAAAAGAAATAGAAACTGACCTTAATACAGTAAATTATAGTACAGTGGATAAAGTTGATTCCAAATAAGGCTGACCAGCATTTGATCTCCATCATCATATATGATGATGTGTGTTCCACTCCCAAACTTAGTCTATTTATTTCTTCCCAGTTTCATTTCCTAAGTATACATAGAAGTATGTCATAAAGCTGTCCATTTTTTATAACCTAGTGCCCTGTAAACAGCCCTGGAAACCTTCAACTGAGAGAAATATCAATTATACTTCATAAATTATTCTCATTGGTCCCAAATCCTAAAACTTTAGAACATAACCCTAGTTCCCTTAGAAAGTTTAATATGGCTTCTTGTGTAAATCCAAATTACCACCCTTGAAGTAATGAGTTTTACTGTATTCACTTTCTGAGAGAGCAGAAGCATCTTTGAATCATTTCCTCAAAATAAATAAGGGGCAGAGATTTCCCCTTTTTTCCTATACAGAATAGTAGAAGAGGAAAATGTTGTATTTTATATTAGTCATTACCTCAAACTTCAACCTTACTTTTAATGTTTCTAAAAGAAATTCTCATTACAAATATCCTGCCAGGCACACACCAACTATGTGGGCAAAAGGTATGCAGAGACATCAAAGCAACTTTCTATCAGGAATCCTAAGAAATTGCACCTCCTAGGATTATAAATTATAAAGGAAAATAATAAGTATAAATATAAGCATCCTAGTGATAGAAATACTATCACATTGCATTTGTGCAAGGATGAAAATGAACTAACAAGTTTTTCTTTCATTCTAACATGATTCAAAAAGAACTAAGCAATTAGAAAATAATGGAATGATAAACTACACTATAAACCCCTATTGTAGTTGAGCAAGAGCTTTAGAACTAGTGTAAAGTATCCGGTTTACCCTATTTACTTTGGATCTAAGTAAGTTCAGTAGAATAAATAGCATTAGTGTGTATTCCAATGATCAATAATCAGATGTAATAAAATTCATGATTATATAAATGATTAAAATACACAAAAGTCTCAGGAGTCTTCTGAGAAGTAAGAACATTTTCTTTTTTGTTGTCATCTCCTTTATACCATAAGAGCAATTACTATCAGCAATATCAACAGTTCTCTATTTTCTTTTGTTTGTTCTGTTTGTTTGTTTTTTAGGGGGCTGTATCTAGTGGTGCTCAGGGCTTTTTCCTGGCTCTGTGCTCTGGTATCACTCCTAGCAGGCTCTGGAGATCATATGTAGTGCTGGGAATTGAACCCAGGTAGGCTTAATGTAAGGCAAGTGCGCTGCCCACTATACTACCACTCCAACTCTTCAGTTCATAGGAATCAATTAGGTTCCCTTTTAAAAATCATAAATTCATGGGCTAGAGCGATTCATTCATTGATTCATAGGAATCAATTAGGTTCCCTTTTAAAAATCATAAAACCATGGGCTAGAGCGATGGTACAAGCAGGGAGAATATTTGCTTTGCATGCAGCTGACCTGGATTCAATCCCTAGAATCCCATATGTCAGCTGAGCCTGCCAGGAGTAATTTCTGAGTGCGAGCCAGAAGTAACCCCTGAGAGCTGCCGGTTGTGGAAAAAATTATAACTTAAAACAATATTAGAAAGCTTAATTTTTAAGTTAAAGAATTTTACAAAAATTGTCAAAGATATCAGCAGCTTTCCTGTTGCATAGTAATACAAGACAATATACTAGTGAAAGAAAATGGTGAAAGTCTGGGAAGCATTTAGAGTGTTTGTCTTTCATTTGTGGTGATGGAAAATTAAGACACACACACATCTGTATTCAGATATCAAATAAAATTCCCAAGTGAAATATTAGAATTCCTCTGGTTTTATGAATAATTTCAAGAACTGTGTAAAAATTTGTTTCAGCAATCAAGTTCAAGTAAATAAGATTATTTATTTGTGTGTTTGGAGGAACAATCAGTGAAATAAAAGATTGTGTTTTGGTTTTTAAAAATAATTTAGGTATCTTTAAGATATCCTATATCACGTATATGATCCTTTTGTGCTACCAAAACCAACCATAGTATTTGTCTATGATTACTATTTCTTTCTTAGCCTACTCATTGATTCCATATTTCAAAACATTTAGTCATGAATACTGTATTTGTGTACTCTTCATAGAAATATGCTTGTTCACCATGAGAATAGGGAGCCACAACTCATTTGCCCCTATCTTGGGGAAATACATATTACACTTTCCTCTTCTATTCTCCTTTCCAAGGATAGTTCACAGTAAAAAAGATGACTTCATTAGTCATATAAAAATTAATCAGAAAAAAACCCACTTCCTAAATGAACCACACCCTTTTAGTGAGAAAAAGAGAAAAGTGGAGAAACACACACACACACACACACACACACACACTATAAACCATCCTATCTCCTGAATATCAACCTCAAAGAGAAAAAAGCACATTTTTATTTTTATATTGAATTACCATAAGGTACAATTACAAAGTTGTTCATGATTGAGTTTCAGTTATACTATGCCCAATATTCATCCTTTCACCAGTGGACATTTCCCATTACAAATGTCCCAGTTTGCTTCTTGGCCTACCCCTGCCTCCTGCCTGCTTCTATGGCTGATGTTCTCTCTCTCTCTCTCTCTCTCTCTCTCTCTCTATATATATATATATATATATATATATATATCCTTTCTCTCCTCTCCTTTCTCTCTCTCCTCTCTCCTCTCTCTCCTCTCTCCTCTCTTTCCTCTCTTTCTGTCCTCTCTCTCTGTTTTTACACTTCTGAACACTAGGTTTACAACATGATCACTGATGTGGTATCATGCATATCACTTTTCCTCCTCTTAGCACCCAGTTCTTGTCCAGTGTGATCATTCCCCACAATAATTGTCATAATGGTTCCATTTATGCCCCAACTGCTATCCTTGCTCTTTTTAATAAGCTTCTTACCTTAGATCAGTCCTCCTGGTCCTCATCTCTATTGTCTTTGGGTATTATTGCCATACTATTATTTTTTATATTCAACAAATAAGTGTGATAATTATTTATCTAAACCTATTCATCTACTCATTTCACTCAACACAATACCCTCCATATCTATTCATGTATAAGCAAATTTCATGACTTCATTTTTTCCTAACAACCACACAGTAATCCACTGTGTGATGTACCATTTCCATTATCCAGTCATCTCTTCTCAGACACTTGGGTTGTTTCCAGATTTTGGCTACTGTGAATAGAGCTGCAATGAACATAGGAATACAGAGGGCTTTTACCTATTGTGTGTTTGGGCCCCTAGTATATCCAGGAAAGGTATTACTGGGTCATATGGGAGTTCAATTTCTAGTTTTCTGAGAAATGTTTATATTGTTTTCCAAAAAGACTGGTCCAGTCAATATTCCTACTAGGAATGAATGAGAACACCTTACTGCCCACATCCTTACCAGCATTGTATTCTTGCTCTTCTTGAACTGTGCCAGTCTTCATGGTGTGAGGTGATATCTCATTTCCAATTTGATTTGAAGTTCCCTGATGATTAATGATAGTGGAGCATTTTTATGCATGCCTTTGGGTCACTATATTTCTTATTTGAAGAAATAAAGAAGAAATATCTGTTCATCTCTTCCCCTATTTTTTGATAGGGTTAGTTGTTCTTTTCTTGTTAAACTCATATGCCTTTTAAAGCATTAATACCTTAAGAGATGGGTATTGGGTGAACAGATGCTCTCATTCCATGGGCAGTTTCTGAATTCTGATCCTCATCTTCTTTGAGGTACAGAATCTTCTTTCTTTAATGTAGTTCTGTTTGTTTATCTTTGCTCTTACTTATTTGATCTGTAATGTTTAGTCCTTGAAGATAACTTTAGCTTCAATGTCATAGAAAGTTTTATATTTTTCTCTATATACCTTATGGTTTCAGGTATAATAACAAGGTCCTTTTAATTCATTTTGATTCAACCATTGTAAATGGTGTCAGGAAGAGGTCTGAGTTCAATTTCTTGCACATAGCTGACCAGGTTTCCCAACACCACTTGTTAAAAAGGCTTTCCTTGCTCCAAATCATTTGCCCTCTATCAAAATTATACTTGGGTATATATTTGGAGATCCTTTTTTAGGATAGTCCATTGTATTCTACTTATCTGAGAGTCTGTCTTTATTCTAATACCATACTGTTTAATTACTTCTTTGAAGTAATTTAACTTTAAGTAATAAAAGTAATTTAAGTAATTTTAAATAATTTTAATTTTAAGTTTGAACCTAAGAAAGGTGATACTCCCATCTTCTTTTTCCCCAGAATTGCTTTAGCTATCCATGAAGGTTTATTATTCCATTTTAAAAGTGTTTGATTTATTCTTTTTTTTAAAAAAATCATGAGTATTCTTATAAGAATTACATTGAAAAATGCTTTATAATACTAATATACTAATCATTATAATACTAATGATATTAATCTTCCTAATTCATGAGCAGGGTATGTGTTTCCACTTCCTAGTTTCCTCTCTTATTTACTGAAGTAGTTTTGTGCTTCTCTTTGCATTGGTCTTTCAACTCTTTATTTATATTGATTCAGATGTACTTGATTTTCTGAGGCACAATTATGACTAGAATTGATTTCTGCTGTCACTTTCTTTCTTTCATTGTATATGGGACTTTTAACATGTAACACCCTCAAATAGCTAAAACAATTCTTGGAAAAAGGAATATGGGAGGCATTAATTTCCCCAACTTTAAAATGTATTAAAAAGCAATAGTTATTAAAACTGGATGGAGGGGCCGGCGAGGTGGCGCTAGAGGTAAGGTGTCTGCCTTGCAAGTGCTAGCCAAGGAAGGACCGTGGTTCGATCCCCCGGAGTCCCATATGGTCCCCCCAAGGCAGGGGCAATTTCTGAGCTCTTAGCCAGAAGTAACCCCTGAGCATCAAATGGGTGTGGCCCAAAAAACCAAAAACAAAACAAAACTGCATGGTATTGGAATAAAGACCCTCAGATCAGTGGAATAGGCTTGAGTACTCAGAGAATGTTCCTCAAACATACAATCACCTAATTTTTGATAAAGGAGCAAGAAATCCTAAATGGAGCAAAGAAAGCCTCTTTAAGAAGTGGTGTTGGCACAACTGGATAGCTTCTTACAAAAAAGCAAACTTAGACCCCCAGCTAACATCATGTACAAATGTAAAATCCAAATGGATTAAAGACCTTGATATCAGACCTGAAACCATAAGGTATACAGAATAACATGTAGGAAAACACTCCATGACATTGAGACTAAAGGCATCTTCAAGGAGGAAACTGCACTTTCCAAACAAGTGGAAGCAGAGATAAACTGATAGGAATATATTAAGCTGAGAAGCTTCTACACCTCAAAGGAAACAGTGCCCAGGATACAAGCCACCCACTAAGTAGGAGACACTATTCACCCAATACCCATCAGAGAAGGGGCTAAAATCCAAAATATACAAGGCATTGACAGAACTTTACAAGACAAATCATCTAATCCCATCAAAAAATGGGGAGAAGAAATAAACAGACATTTTGAGAAAAATTAAATACAAATGGCCAAAAAAGCACATGAAAAAGTGCTCCACATCCTTAATCGTCAGGAAGATGAAAATCAAAACAACAATGAGGTGCCATCTCACACCACAGAGATTGGCACACATCACAAAGAATGAGAACAAGCAGTGCTCGCCAGAGTATGGAGAGAAGGAACTCTTATCCACTGCTGGTGGGAATGCCATCTAGTCCAACCTTTATGGAACGTGATATGGAGATTCCTCCAAAACTGGAAATTGAGCTCCCATACGATCCAGCTATATCACTCCTAAGGATATACCCTAGGAACACAAAAATACAATACAAAAATCCCTTCCTCGTATCTATATTCATTGCAACCCTATTTACAATAGCAAGACTCTGGAAACAACCAAGATGCCCTTCAACAGATGAATAGCTAAAGAAACTGGTACATATGCACAATTGAATATTATGCAGCCATCAGGAGAGATGCAGTCATGAAATTTTTCTATACATGGATGTACATAGAATCTATTATGCTGAGTGAAATAAGTCAGAGGGAAAGAGATAGACACAGAATAGTCTCACTCATTTATGGGTTTTAAGAAAAATAAAAGATATTCTTGCAATAACTTTCAGAGACAAAAGAGAGGAGGGCTGGAAGTTACAGCTCACTGCATGAAGCTCACCACAATGAGTGATGAGTGCAGATAAATAACTACAATGAGAACTATCATAACAATGTGAATGAATGAGGGAAATATAAAATCTGTCTAGAGTACAAGTGGGGGAGGGGAGGGGAGGAGGAAGATTTGGAACATTGGTGATGGGAATGTTGCATTGGTGAAGGGGGTTGTTCTTTACATGACTGAAACCCAACTACAAACACGTTTACAATCAAGTTGTTTAAATAAAGATATTAATTTAAAAAAGAAATAAAAATATAAAAAAGTAACATAAAAATACATGTAACATCTGCATGTTAATTTTGTAGACTGTCACTTTAATATGCAAATCTATTGTTTCTACAATTTTTTGTGAAGTCATTGGGGTTTTAGTATATATAATATAATAAATAATATAATATAAGATCTGCAAATATTGAGAGCTGTCTGGATGTTTTGCAAGTACTTCCAGAACTAGATTGAATATAAGTGGTGAGAATAATAAACTTATCTTGTGCCAGATCCTGGAGAAAGATGCTAAGTTTTCCCACTGAGTATAATGTTTGCTGTGGGCTTTCTGTAATGGTTTGCTTATACTAAGGAAAGTTCATTCAATTTTTATCTTGTTGAGAGTTTTCAACATGAATGAGTGCTGAGTCTTGTCAAATGCTTTCTCTGTATCTATTGGTCATATAATTATATATATGATCATTTTATAGTATTTTATAATATATAATTATTTATAAAATATATATTTTATAATATATGATCAAATAATTTTTCTTTAGGAGGTTATAGGAGTCAAGAATTTACCCGTTTATTCTAGGTTCTCTCTTTTCATGGCATAAAGATCCACATGTAATCTCTCACTATCCTTTGAATATCTGTAGTATCTGTTGACACCCAACCTTTCACTCTGATTCAATTTATTAGGGTTCTCTCTCTCTGTGTGAGTATTGCTAAAGGTTTATCTATCTTTTGTTTTTCAAAAATGACAATTCTTGATGTCACTAATATTTTATTATTAATTTCTGCTCTAAGTTTTATTAATTTTTTCCTTTATCAGCTTTTGGCCCATTTTATTGATCATTATCCAACTTCTTAAGATGTGCTCTTAAGTTATTTATGTAGGCCCTTTTGTTGGTCCTGATGAATGCTACAAAGCTATAAATTTTAATGCTATTTGGCTGTGTTCCATAAATTCAGACAGTTCATGGCTTTATTCTCATTTGATTTCAAGAATCTTTTGATTTTTCTCTTTGATTTCCTCTCTGATCCACTGTTTGTTCAGTAGTAGGCTATTTAATTTACATGTATTAAAGTTATTTATCTGTTTCTGTATGTAGTTCACTTCTATTTTCAGTGCATCATGGTTTAAAATAAGAGTATAATAATAATAATAATATCCTTTTGATTTTATGAAGGTATATTTTGTGGTTCAGAATGTGGTCTGTCTGGATAAGAATGTGTATTCAGCCTTCGGGGAATTAAAAGTCACATATATTATTTATATATTTATTGATTTACTTGCAAAAACTTTATCTACCAACTCCATCTCTTTCATTTTTCTTCAAAGCTTTTGATCCACACCCAGTGATGCTCAGGGGTTACTCCTGGCTATGCACTCAGAAATCACTCCTGGCTTGGGAGACCATATGGGACCCCAGGGATAGAACCGCTGTTCATCCTAGGTTAGCAACGTGCAAAGCAAATGCCCTACACTAGTGCCACAGCTCCAGCTCCAAAGCCAGTAAATTTTTAATGTGTTTTTAGCCTAGTTGATCTATCAAGAGGTGACAAAGCTGTGTGGAAATCTCCAATTACTATTGTGTTGCTACTGATGCCTTGCTTCAAGTTTGTTAACAGTTGTTTTAAGTATTTTGTGCCTCCTAGTTGGGTGCATATATGTTTAAGTGTATGATTTCTTCCTGGTTTCTTTTTTTTTTTTTTTTTGGCTGGGGGGCACACCGGTTTGATGCTCAGGGATTACTCCTGGCTAAGCGCTCAGAAATTGCCCTTGCCTTGGGAGGACCATATGGGACCCCGGGGGATCGAACCACAGTCCTTCCTTGGCTATCACTTGCAAGGCAGACACCTTACCTCTAGCACCACCTCTCCGGCCCCTCTTCCTAATTTCAAATATCCCTTCATTATTAAGAAGTGACCCTCTCTGTCTCTTCTGGAATTTTAACCTTGAAGTTCATGTCCTCTGATATTAGTATGCTCACTCTAGCCTCTATAAAAGTTGTTTGCTTGAAGGATTATCTTTCAACCTTTGATTCTGAGTCTGTATTTGTTCTTAGTACCCAAATATGTTTCTTGCAAACTGCAGGATATTGGATTCAATTTTCTGTTCCATTTGTCACTCTCTATCTCTTAATTGGTGTATTTAGTCCATTGACATTGAGATTATTGTCATGGAATTTTCTGCTATCTTTTGTAGAATTTTATAGTATTTGTGGGGTTTGTATTGCCTTAAAGTACCCCCCTTTATTCTTCTTTTAAATTTGGTTTAGAGGCTGTAAAATTGCTGAGCTAATGTTTGTTTATATGAAGCTGTGTATCCTCTTTTAAAACTGAATAAGAGTCTGGCTTATGAAGCAATCTTGGTGAGGCATTTATCTTGTAGAGTTTTTTCACTATTTCTTATCACTGCCTTTTGGCCTGAAGCGTTGCTTATGGTGAATTTACTGTAAATTTTAAGTATGCTTCTTTGCATGTAATTTTCCTTTTTGATCTTACTGCTTGTATCATTCTATCTCTGTCTGGTTTATATCATCATGACTAGGATGTGCCTTATTTAGTTCACTTTTACCTCGTACTCCTCAAGCATCCAGGAAGTGGGTGCATGCACTCTTCAGCTCTGAGAACTTTTCAGCAATGATGTCTTTAACTATTGATTCTTCATAAGGGTTTCCTTCCTGATTCTCTGGAACCCCGCTATGTTTCTGTTGAATTTATTTCAAAGTACTATTGTTGTCTATTTATTTATTTTGATGATCCTCTTCGTCTTCTATTAGTTTATTTTGATACTTATTTCCATCTCCTGTTGTCTGGAGGTTTTCTGCACTTCATCTTTTTGCTCACTGATTCAGTCCTCAGCAGCTGTTACTCTGCTAGTGAACTTTTCATTTTACTAACAAAATTTTTCAGTTGTGACATTTCAGTTTGCATTTTTCTCATTTTTGCTCTCTTATCCTCCTGTCTTTATTGCCAACAGATTTTTTTAAAGCCCAAACATCCAAAGCATTTCCACTCTGAACTCTCAGACAGGTTATACAGTACTTATTGGGCCTGTTGTATTGTCATCTGAACACACATAGTGGTGATGGGGTTTTGTCACTTTCAGTCTTCCCTACAGTCAGAGAGGTCTCAGGGGAGTTTATAAAGGTAAGAGATCATCTTGTGGCTGTGTATGCCTCAGCTTTCTTGGCCTTTGGACTGTGTGAATGGGTAGGCTACCATTCCCATTGTTGTTGGAGCTGCTTTCACCAATCTGCTGGGCAGTCAGTAACATGAAGACTCTGCTTCTGCAGGTGCCTTTGTTGCTTTGGGGGCCAATCTCCAGCTCCCAAAGTAGCACACATTCACCACGACTCTCAAAAAAATTCCATTTCTATTTGATGGTCTTTATTTTATCAAGTGTCCTTTATATAATAATCTAATGATAAAATCAAAAAGGCTTTTTATTGTTTTTATTCTTTTGTTTATTTTCAGTGTCTCTCTGCAAAATAATATTTTTATAAAAGAAAGGAATAAAAGATCCAAAGAGTAAAAGAGATGTAATACTTTAGAGATTCATCTCCAAGTCTCACACAGGCAAGGTTATTGTTCTGCCTTCTTTACAAAGGAAGAACTTAAAATTTATAAGGGGATAAATAACTTTCCTATTACACACAGCTAATAACTACTATAGCTAGGTTTTAGACTTAACTACATTAAATTCCTTGGCTGGTTCTTATTTAACCCCTGGCATGATATATGGTCCCTGGAGCCCTACCAGAGGTCACCCCTGAGCACAAAGCCAAGAATAATTCCTGAGCACTGCATAGTGAGGTTCAAACCACCACCTTCCCCCACCAAAAAAAAGTTATATGCTTCCAGGAAAGTACAGAGCTATCTGTAATACAGCCAATTGCATTCAATAGTCCTACTGAAAAATTTAAATCCTTACTATTGGATCTTGAAATCTGATAAAACTGGTAAGTCAAAAGTTCATTTGGCCAGAAAGCAAACTATAGAAAATATCTAGACCTTGTCGAGCTTGAGGGCCTGGAGATAGTACAGTGGTAAGAGCACATGCCTGACATACACAGACCTGAATTCAATTCCTGGAACACAGTTTCTGGGACATCTCCAGAAGCAGCCATAAAGACACCTAGCACTAATATAACTAGAATATCAAAGCAGAGCAGCATTACTTAATCTGGCCCTTGCATTAAATCACAACATAATTAATGATTTCTAATAGGGTCACTGGACCTCTGAATACACTTGTGAGGCCCTCTAAATTTTTTCTAGGTCAGGAACAATAATATAGTAGGTAAAGTTGCTTGTCTTGCACAAGGCTAACCTGGGTTTGATCCCCAGCAGCCCATCCTATATTATCCCCCAAGTCCACCAGGATTATTTCCTAAATACATGCCCAGGAGAATTCCATGAGTGTCACTATGTGTGGCCCAAAAACCAAAAGAAAAAAAAAAACACCTTTTTTCTAGTTCTAAGTAACTTTTTAATAAATACTCTGTAACAAAATAAATGCAAGATGTTTAAATAAATGAGGCAACTTATTTTATGGGATTACAATTTACAAAGCAGTAAAAAAAATTGGAGGACTGTATTACTTTTCTATCGTTGAGTAATCACCTTTGACTTTACAACTTTAAATATGCCACACATTCTTTCCCAGTCTTGCAAATTAAAAGTCATACATGGCATTGGCATAGCTGACTTCTCTCTCCCCAATATTACAAATCTAAAATTCAGGTTTCAATCATTTTGTATGGAGATATGGGAAAATTCAAGAAAGTGAGTATGATAACTTTTAATGTCAAAGAGGAATAGAAACAAAAGTATACAGGGGACAAAAAGATGTATTCATTTAATAAATACATATTAGGCAACTATTAAGTGCTAAGTGAAGAGTATTTCATGACAACTGAAACAAGCCCTCTATCTTTATGAATTTAAAGGTCTATGAAGATCTAAATTATTAAGTAAACATCTAATATAAATGATGATAAGCATTATAATTGGTACAGGAAAAGATACTCTATGAACATATTACAGGAGGCCAGACCTAGTTTGGAAAGATCAAAAAGTAATATTTAAATCAATAACTAAAGAATTTAGGCTAGCAAAGATGTCTGGTACATACAAAGTCCCATGTTCAGTCTTTCGCTACAAGGTCCCCTGAACATGGCTAAGTGTACCCAGAGAGATTCCTGAATACCAGTGGTATTCCCAGCATCCTGGTCTCATTGGGCCCAACATCTCTAGGCCCTAGCATTGCATCATTCAACCTAGTTGACTGGTTGACTGAGTATCACTAGGAGTGGCCTCAGAACTCTTAATCACTGTTTGGTACATACACTCAAAAAAGAAAGAAAAAAAGAAAGAGTGATCAACACTAAGAGAAAAGTGATGCATCAATTCCTTGGTGGTCCATTTTCCTATAACTGTCACCCACTGATCGTCTTCTAGTTCCTGCCCAGAGCCAATCCCAACAAAAAATCAGACAGCAAGGGAACTTATGTAAGGCAATCTATAAAAGTCTGTCAAACACCAGAAGACAATACATGGTAAATTCATGGTAGGTTCCTAATATCATCATCAATGATTCTTCACAAGCCTCCTCAGACTTTACAGAATGAGGGTGACAGGAGCAAGGCACCAGCTGAAGCTACTCATATGGTGACTGAATTCAAAGCCAACTCTGAATGGGGACAGGGAGGTGACAGAAACAATAGAAATTTACCGAAGTAATTTGAATAATAGAAGATTACTCAAGCACAAACAGATTAATCTTAGCAAGAAGAGACTGTCTTTATCCTATCTTCATCCCAAAGGCTCCCAAGTCTCCAACAGATTTGGATCCCTAAAGTGCCTCTCTGCACAAGCAGTTCACCAAATCACACAGGTGATAAAGAAAAGCCTCCAGGAAATGATAATAGCTCTGGTAGAAACATTGAAGACTCTTCCCAATGCTTTCTTTACCCCCTATCTCCTTTATTTCTGAAATAATCTGAAAAATGCCTGAAGAAAGTTGGCACAGAAACTTGAGATTACATAACAAAGAATAGGGACTGAATTTCTGACCATTGAAAAATAATTTTAAATAAAAATGCACAAGAAGGAAGTCAGTGGTCACTTCCCAAAGACTGACAGCTTCATGCTTTCTTGATTATGCACCCTGACCTGACATAATGATCAAAACCATCCTTCCTGCATTCCTCCTTCCAAAGGCTGTTTTCTTGATCACAAGCCCCATGTCAAAAGAACACATTCTCAGCTATACAAATAATAAAACATCTGACAAGCTATCTGTAACTAGGTCAGCAAAGATGAGAAGCAGCAGCTTAATATTTGCTTAATCATACCCCTCTTTCTGCAGGAATGGACCTTGGTTTCCTTTTATTCTCACTGCATCTATCTCTATCACAGCATGTATTCCTTGCAATTGAGAGCCAATTTAGTGAGTGAAACCAGATTAGATTGGTCCCTGTTGTTTACTTTTACAAGTGATGGAGAACTCACTCCAGCTGTATTTGTTTTCAGTTTAGAATAAGATTTTTCATTTTATTGAATTACTTTAGTTTACAACTATATATTTGTACGTTATACATTGCTACCTATATATGCTTTGTTGTACTATCCACCAAAACTCTAGTTTTCATCTACCATATACAAGTATTTGAGTCACAAGATATTTTTCTGAATTTTTTTGTTTTGGAGCCACATTCAGTGGTTCTCAGAGACTATTTCTAGCTCTGTACTCAAGAATCACTCCTTGCGTTGCTCAGGGCACCATATGGGGTGCAAGAGATTGAACCTGGTTCTGTTGCATGCAAGATACTCTACTGCTTTTATTCAGCCCTAGCATCATAATATTTAAAAAATATTTTGGGCCACAACTGAAGATGCTCAGCAATTACTCCTTGCTCTGTACTAAGGAATTACTCTGGTGGTGCACTGAGAACCATATGGGATGCAGGGGACTAGACCCAGAACAGTCATATACAAGGAAAGCACCCTACCTGGTCTAGCCCTAAGAATCAAAAAGTTTTTAATGAGATCTATAAAACTTTTTAAAATTAATATTACTATCTGAAACTTCCTGAAATATAAAGAGCAGCTACATCTTGGATTCTTAGATGTTTCCTGGTACAATATGCAACAAGACTGCATTTGACTCTACGTTTTCATCTATTAGTCCAAATATATTAATAAGCTACTAAGATAATTACTTCCAGTACAGTATTGCAGAGCAGAAAAACCTTTAAAGAGTTGCTTGTCTTTCAACAAATTTATTTTGTTTTCAAGATCAAGGCATAAAAATTACAAACACTGGGAATAAAAAAAGGCTAATTTCCATACAAATAAAAGTTCTACTTTTTTATCCACTTGCTTCTTTTTTTTCTTTTGGTTTTTGGGTCACACCCGATGATGCTCAAAGAATACTCCTAGCTATGTGCTCAGAAATCATTCCCGGCTTGGGGAACCATATAGGATGCCAGCAGATAGAACTGCAGTCTGTCTTAAGCTAGCTTGCACAAAGCAGATAGATGCCTTATGGCTTGCAGTTTGTGCCACCGCTCTGGCACCTTCATCCAATTTCTTTCACAAAATGTCCTCATAGTTCCTATTACCAGGCTGAAGCCTAACCATATTACACAGCAGCATCATGATGTGCATATGTATCACTCACTCACATTTATCCTCTTTAACCTGTCCTAAAGCTTCCTCTTTTCATTAGAAGCCATCCATTAGTGGCAGGAAGGTTTCACTAGTAAAGGGAGGTTGTACATTTTATGACTGAAACTCAACAATGAACATGTTTATAGCCATGGTGCTTAAATAAAGGTATTACTAGAATAAAATCAATTAAAATTACATTTAAAAAATAAAAACAAGAAAAACATCTAACACCATCAGAAAATGGGGAGAAGAAATGAACAGACATTTCTTGAAAGAAGGAATGAGACCATTTCTAACTAGCTCAAGAGAAATCACTACCTGTAGCGCACTCCATAGGCAATTCCTGAGTGGAGAGCTAAGCGTAATTCGAGGTGAGGTGAGGCAAGGCGAAACCTCTTGAAAACCGGGTGAGCTCCTGAAAAAATCAATCATATCATGTGGATTGAACAATTTATTTGGTTGTTGAATTGGACACACAACTATTTATATGTCTACAAATTGGGGTGTTGTGCTGACATTAAAATAAAATTTTCAATAACAGGAAAGGAAGTTCTTTCTTTACTCCTCGATACTTCTGTCCATATTTATTTTCCATACTAAGAACTGCACATAAACCTCTCATGCCATTACCTTCATGTGATATAAATTGGTCTTATTTCTCTGTTCTCTTGTCATTCAAGTAGACACACTACAGCTGCTTTCCGTTTGAGTCCCATTACAAAAACAAGTAAGGTGCAGCCCCAAGAGAGTTGGCAGCTAGAAGGTTCTCCAGTTCAGAGTAGAGAACTAACCAAAAGCAGGTGTGGGTCTGTGTGCAAATGCATTTCTATGCAGTCATTCAGGTAACTGCTCTCTTTCATCTTCTCATGGGTAGTTCTTAACTACTGACTTTATTTTCAGAATACATTCACTTTCTAAGCTTTATGTAACAGGTCCTACTTTTTCATCCAATTTCTTTCACAAAATATAAAGAAATCAGTATTGAAAGGCTCTTAAAACCAGGGAAAATAAATAAGTGGTTTTACCTTTTGGTCCTCAAAAATATATAAAATGTCTCATTCCTCTTTAAAAGTGGAATATATAAGTTCTTTAAAAGTTCATTAAAACACGGGCGATTTATTGTGAACTATCAATGCACTCAAATAAGTCCATTATAGAACTGTTGGGCTTCTTTTCAAATAAGACACTGAATGAACTAGATAAGAGGATATAAGTGGTCTGGACATTTTTGGTTCCTCAATAAAACATTGTTTGGGTTTCTGTCTCCAAGAAACCTCATTTTTCTTGGCTGAGATATAAAATGCTTCCTTTTACCATCCTTAATTATGCAGTTTAGCTTATTCCATGAACTGTCTCTGGCTTTTTTCATTAAAATGAGTTGTTTACTACTCAAATACACAGTCTCCAAACCATAAGCTAGATTCTTTCATTCATCTTTCAAGAAAACAAAACTTAGATAACTGTTTTTATTTACTCATGTTCCCCTTTTCTTCATCATTGCTATTGCAATGTCCAGGGATTGAATACATAGTTATTATGTTCATACACCATTGGCTTTCAGAGACCATTGACTTGGGTGCACCACATGCCTGTTGTATTTGTGGTGCTGGGGATCCAAGGTCCAGAAAGTTCTATCAGTGCCAGTGATGGAATTTTATGATGTCTGTAGTGCCAGAGAAGAAACTTATAGTCTCATTCATACAAGGAAATCTCGGCCACTGATTAACATCCCCAACACCCATGACTTAAGTAAGTTCTATGTATATGGCATGGGTATTGACATAGCTCTTAAAGTCAACTAAAAATCTGCAGTAATACACTTCACTTATTCTAGCAAGTAATAATGGGATTAAGAAATAGCTAGTCATGGTCTCATCAACATGATAAGCAATCTGGAGTTAGTAAAACTATCACTTAGGCATGTGGGAGAATTCATGGCATAATAATATGTATGCAAACTCTGAACTTTTAAAGTATTCAGTTCCCCTCATCTACCATTTACTAGGTCAAATAGAACAACTTAACTTCATAGTAAAAAAAAATACCAGACTTAAAAAGGAGTTATTGCATGGTTAGTATGCCATACAAAGTGGTATTACTATTAATAATAATAGATTCTTAGAATAACTGGGGAGATATCACAAAAAGTAGAGTATATGCCAAAAATATGCAAGGTTTTGAGTTTGATACCCCTACCCTTCCATAGCCAGTATTCATCCTTAATTCATTACCAAGAGGAATGTCTTGGAAGGCATTGTCTCCCCTCTACTGGCATTACCAAATCATTCTCTATTTGCCTCACAAGTTCCTGTAAATACTGTTCATCTTGCCAGTGATGTTACCACAGTAAAATGATTGCCTTTCACAACTGCCCTCTGTAACCTCTTAGTGCAATCCCAATCAATAATGTTGTTTTCACAAAAATAATAAAGAATCCCTCTTCTTTCCTTGTTACACCTCTTGTCAGATAGCTGTGTGTGACCTTTCACTCTCCATTTTTAAATAATATCCCACAAAGGATAACTTAACCTTTTTAGTTTCCTATAAACTATTTCTGAATAAGCTGATATAAAGCTACCTCCTGGGCTAAGACAGGAAATATTTGAGTGACAATTCAACCAGTTTGCTCAGAAATTCCTTTTCACTATTACAGAAACCAGGATCTATGACTACAGAAACCTGACAACAATAACTATGAGACTGAAGAGCTGACCACTGAGAATGACTAGGGGGTTGGACAACTGAGCATGTCTAGATCCTAGAGTCTGTCGTACGCCAAATGCTTCAGTTGTAAACTCTCTCTGTTTTTTAGGCCAAAGGTGTTTTATTTCCAATTTCTTCCATATTTTGCTGTGTCTATGCAAAAGACAATTCACATACATACATACATACATACATACATACATACACACACATACACACACACATCTTTTTTTAGTGTAATTCCCATCTGTGGGGGAAAAATGAGAGCATACTAAACCTTTGGCTATTGCATTAAAGACTTTATTGGTGATACAATAATTTTCACAAATATAACTGCTAATGAACTCTCTCCCCTTCTTTTTCCAATGTTTTATTTCTCTAGTCTCTTCTATTAATAACTTTGCTTTCTGTCATCCTGAAATAAATGTATTATAATCAGTTATGTCAATAATGTGATACATTTTCTTTAAATAAATAATTTTAAAAAAAGAAATTCCTTCCCACTATTTATAAATTACCACTTCAGGAAAGTACTTGAGTCCTCTTGATCTCTCACTTTATATCACACCCCTCATGAACAATACACGCCCTTGCAAAACACCTTAATATGGAATTTTGCTCCTTTTATCTAAGAACTGACCAAAAATTCAAAAGTTTTTTTAATCACATTTTTAGGACATTCATCAATTTCCTATGAAGGAATACTGATTGAGATTTGATCAGATTGATCCATTTTCCTTTTTCTATAGCTACCAATGAGATTTCCTTCATTCCATATTTTTATAATGTTACCATGTTAGTATTTTTAAAGTTATGTTCATGTATCAATGACATAAAAATCAAATCAATAAAATTGTTTCAAACATGTGTCCTGATTAGCATTTTAAGAATCTTAGGAAGAAATATTAGAAGACCTAGGGAATAAATTTTAAATTAATTTTAAGTATTTTGATGCACTTTTTTTCTAAGACCTCTAAATTCTGAAACTATGATTCTGTATCATTTTTATACAATAATTTTATGTCTATCTGACTAATTAAACTTGGAAGCTATTTCAGTTGATCTTAATATAATTCTGTTACAATTTTTGTTGTTTAACATGTGCTCTTATTTTCAGTAAGATATCAGCAAGACAGAATTTATTCTGATTCAGGAATTAAAACGAATTCTTTTGTCTCCTTTAA